>NW_009952440.1:2518497-2522807 GCF_000747805.2 Chaetura pelagica | reverse complement strand
TCCCTACATCCTCTGCAGAGTCAGTCTACTGCCTCAGTAAAATAAGGTCTTGGTGTTAAACCCCAACAATTTAGGTACTGTTGCTCTCCAAAGTGCAATGCACGTATGACACTGGACCATTGGCAAGAGCAGCATTTGGTTACTTGGACAGATATTTTAAACTTGTGAGTTGAAATTTTACTTTCCCAAGACTTCTTCTATTGGAATGGAATCACTGGAGTGTGCTGGGTCACAAGATGGAAAGGCACTTCCTAAAGCCAAAGTAATTGAAAATGGAGCCACCCTCATCCCACTGCAGAAAATGAGAAGTTAGGAGTAGTCTAAATGTACCTTGTAAACTGAAGTGCCTCCAACGATCCAAACCATGTCTACTTTACTTTGTAACGCTGGTGAATCCAGAAGAGCTAAAGCATCATCCAGACTTTTGGAAAGATAATGTGCTCCTTTTGGGGTTTCCCTAGAAAAAGCAAAGTTTTATTACTAAATAAATAAAGGGACATTCATCAGGATAATCAGCACCATCTAGACACACAGTGTGTTTTGCTGAATTCACAGATGATTAAATGCTTCACATTAGTTAATTATTTTGAAATGCCTATTATTGCTAAAATGTTAGAATTCTCTGACTGCAAGATTGTTTAATAAATCACAATTTAATAGTAACATTGACTTACGAGGCATTATAAATTACAGATCAGAAATGTTGCATCAAATTTTTTAAGAAGTGTAACTGAGAAATGTAGATATCTATAAAACTAAATATATATTTCTGCTTATAGTCTAGAACATGAATGTTTTGTGCAATAAAACTAGTAAAAAAGCATCTATTCTTCTCCCCCCACCACATGTAGCCCAAACCCACCAACATCCTCCAAAGCAATAAAACCTTGTAAAGACAGATTTCTTTAAGAATATTTGGCTGACTCTGGGTGATGCATTCAAGAAGAGAGCTCTGAAAAAGGACAGTTCTTCTTCCTTAAGTGTTAATAAAAATAAACTTAAAAAAAAAGGGAATAAGAGGCACCAATCTAACCAGGAAATAGAGAAATGCAGCTAAATACATGAGTCAGAAAGACTACTGCCAGTTGTCAGATGATTTGTGTGTAGAGCTAGGACTAGTATTTATTATGCAAAGTAATGACAATTATCTTGGGAATTAACTACAAAAAATAATAAGAATTTAAAAAAAAATAAAAGGTGAAGAAGTGATATCACTCAGAACCAAGAGCAGAAATACTTCCTAACCAGAAGTATCATATTTTTAGGTGCAGACTTTTAAATTTGTTTTACAGGCCTATTACTAATCATACATACCTGAGCTCCCTGCTGAGAACTATATTAATTCTGTCTTTTAAAGGACGATTCTTCTCAGGAATGGAGAACCAGGTTTTTTTACCCATTATCAGTGCATTCTGTTTACCTGAGTAAGAGAGAAAACACTTATTTAGAAGGTACTTTTTCCTCTCTTCCCATTTGTTCTGGTTGTTCAGTGACACCTGCTGGGCTTTCCCTCCTTCCAAACTCCATTTCAGCAGTTGACAAAAGTACAAGCTCAGGCAGATTAGGCACATGCACAGAACACCACATTTGTGGCCTCAAAGCCTTGGCAGGGAATCGACACCAAAGTAGTCTCATGCACACCTACAAACTCATAATTGAAAGAAAAGCACAAAAGACATGTCACTGCCCTCAAATGCCTTTGGACATGGGCTCTGTAGTTAGAAGGCCAAATTAATCTTGGTGTGTAAGAGCAACTCAGATCCTCAAAGGAGTTCTCTTAATGTGAAAAAAACACCATAGTTCTGTGTATAAATCTGAGCAGCATACATTAATCAACTTTGCTTTGAATGTTCCATAACTAATGTTCCATAACGCAAGTTACTTGATCAGGAATAATTGCCAGTTTTGACTATTATTTAAAAAAAAAAAAAAAGGCAGGTAAAAGGTTAACATTTAAAAGAACCAGCCAAACTAAGTCTGAAGCAGAAGTGCAACAAGGTGTTCAATCATATTCTAAAATTCACCTGTATAATTTCTGACCAAATCCTAGCATTCATAATCTGATTATCTTTTATAAATGCCCTGCTAGAGGGTTTTTCTTGATGAGCGAAGGGAGATGTCAGAGAAATAAACACAGAGGTTGAGCCAAGGCAGAAGGAAATTTTTTACAGCTACTCTGCAGGAGGAGTTCCAGAGAAAAGAAAATAGTATTTGTTCACAGGAATACACCCTGCTTCTAGATCTGAGAAAGGCTGGATCTGCCAGATCCCACCAGAGAACAGATGCTGCAGCTCTTTATTAGCAGTGCCTAAAGACCCTTCTCCTGCAGGTAAGTTTCATGAGCATTTCTGAGAGACACACTGTGTCAGTTTAGACATTTCAGTGCAGACCCTGAGCATCAACTGCTGAAGGAAACACACACAATCTGAAAAATACATGTGTATTCTTACTTGTGTACTCTTCTTACATGTGAACTCTTGTCCCAGTCACACTGAGATACCTACAGGGTCAGAACACAGATTTTTGTAGACCAATAGCTAATTTACAGCAATTTACAGTGGTCAGTGCAGGGATGCAGGCAGAATAAAAGATCAGGTGATGCTGTTTCATTGCATCCTTCCCACTTCAAAAATCAGGGACTTTTTTTAGCCAATGGTGATATATACCTGCTGTGAAGATTTTTGGCTCCACAATGCATTAAGAAGCCTTATTACAAAACAAAGTCACTGCCTAGCATGTAATGTCATAGCTTATAAAAAGACTTGCCTGCAGGAGAGCAAAGTTTTTTTTTTTAATGACATTTAAAACATTGTCTGCTGATTATGGGTTATTTGTGCCAGGTAAGATGCAAGGTGCAGACAAGCAGATGTCTATTCGTGTCCTCTTTTGTACCTAAGGTTGCAATGAGTTGAATCCTATGTCCAAAACAAAAGTAAAATCTTCCACTTAAAACTATTGCAAAATGAGATTAAACATTCCTTGTGGAACATGGAGCAGGTCACTCAGTTAAAACAAGTGCATGTGATAGGCTGCCAAGAATTTTTAGCAAACAAGTAAGTCTCTCTAGTCAGCAGTTTTAATAGGAGCACAAAAAAAACCCCAAACCCATAGGAGAGTGGCTACATTTGCAAACACAAAAGAGGCAGAAATGTGAGGATAAATCTATTGTCTCTCGTGGCTCTGATTCCACCAGAAGCAGTGAGCTGGTTGCAGGGCTGAGGGAGATCCTCCTCCTCCTCCTCTCCTTTCTGCTTCTACCACACACCTTGTGTTGGCAATCAGCCTAGTCTAATTGGTTAGAGAATTAAAACAGCCTGAGGAAATGTCAAAGCAGCACTAAAGTCACTGTGAAAACAGAATGAGGGCAGTGCAAAACAAGACTTGTCTCTTCGGGCAGCGATTAAGTACCCAGGCAGAACAAATTAGCTGTTTTCATCCTCTGCATTCCTACCCCTACTTGTTTGTGCTGATTTTCACGACGGTTTTGGCCCTGCAGTAACTGGTTTTACCTCACCAGATCGAAGGAGTTAACAGCATTACTTTGCTGGGCCTGAAAAACCACTGCTGCACAGGACCAGGGTGGCGGGATGCTGCTCTGTGTGAGTGGATCCACAAGGCTGCAGTGCTGCTGCTCCAGTTACCCACGTTGTCAGGGTTTTCTGGCAGGCTGGGGTGGTTCAGCACACAGAAAATCAGGCCAAATTCCTGTCACAAGGGTCAGGGGGGTGGAACAAATGGCCAAGGCTGAGCTACAGCAAACAAGTTGGATAAGCTAACACAGCCTGAAAAAAAACCACTCTGCTAATTAATCAGCGTATATAAACTTTTCAATTTTTAATTTGTCCACCCCTGAACTTGTAGGCAAAGGCAGGTGGGTGAAATTCCCTGCTGTGCTAGGGAGACAGGGCTTCAACATCATTTTCACTTCAGCCCAGAAACGCCTGATTCGCCTGCAGTGCCTTTACCCAACACGGGATACCTAGAGGAGGGTGAGACACTGCGAGGCTGGGGACAGCGGAGGGGAGGGCTGTTTGCAGAAGCACTTTTGAGGCGGGGAAAAGTCACATTTCCAGTCATTTTCAGGGCTGGTGGGACACGAACTGATGTGACCGAGCGGAACAGCAACAAGGCCAGCGTTACCTTGCACGTGGGACGTGCTGGTCATCCTTTGGAAGTGCTTGTACTCATTCCTGGCGGGGGAAACACGAAGGAAGAAGGAACGAGTCACATTTCTCTCGTTAGAACAAAACAAACAACAACGCGAGCGCCGAGAGCGGAGCGGCAGGACGGGGCCCGAAGCTCCGGCCCTG
>NW_009952440.1:2460664-2515430 GCF_000747805.2 Chaetura pelagica | reverse complement strand
CTCCTGTGCCACCTCCTGTGCCACCTCCTGTGCCACCTTCTGTGCCACCTTCTGTATCACCTTCTGTGCCACCTCCTGTGTCACCTCCTGTGTCACCTCCTGTGTTGCCTCCTGTGCCACCTTCTGTGCCACCGGGGCTTCTGTGTCACCTTCTGTGCCACCGGGGCTCCTGTGCCACCTCCTGTGCCACCTTCTGTGTCACCTCCTGTATCACCTCCTGTGCCACCTCCTGTGCCACCGGGGCTTCTGTGCCACCTCCTGTGTCACCTCCTGTGCCTCCTCCTGTGCCACCTTCTGTGTCACCTTCTGTGTCACCTCCTGTGCCACCGGGGCTTCTGTGCCACCTTCTGTGTCACCTTCTGTGTCACCTTCTGTGTCACCTTCACCTTCTGTGCCACCGGGGCTCCTGTGCCACTCCCTGCTGCCGTGCAGGGCCCCTGGCACCGGCTGTACCTCCTGGCGAGCAGTGGGGTCGAGTTGGTGGCCCTGGTCGTGGGGCTCAGGTGACTCTTCTCCTGCTGGGAGGTGCAAGGCCCAGAGAGCCTGCAGGGATGCAGCAGCCTTGCCCTGTCTTTGTGGGGGCAAACTGCTCGCTCTCAGCAGTTGGATTTCAGCTGGGTTGATATTTGGAAAGTATAGGAGGTGTATCTCCCTGTGGTTAATCACCTCCTGTGCCACCTCCTGTGCCACCTTCTGTGCCACCGGGGCTCCTGTGCCACTCCCTGCTGCCGTGCAGGGCCCCTGGCACCGGCTGTACCTCCTGGCGAGCAGTGGGGTCGAGTTGGTGGCCCTGGTCGTGGGGCTCAGGTGACTCTTCTCCTGCTGGGAGGTGCAAGGCCCAGAGAGCCTGCAGGGATGCAGCAGCCTTGCCCTGTCTTTGTGGGGGCAAACTGCTCGCTCTCAGCAGTTGGATTTCAGCTGGGTTGATATTTGGAAAGTATAGGAGGTGTATCTCCCTGTGGTTAATGCCTCTAGCCCTTTTCTTGGCCTGGAAAATGTGAATTGTTCTTTCGTGTGTGTCTCAAATCGACCTTTTTTGCTCTCTTGGGTGCAAAGGTGTGATTGCTAGTTTCTCTCCATGCAGAAAAGCTGCTTTCTAATTAATGTGAACCTAGTGGTAAATTATAGTGAGGTTGGAAGGGAAACTCCTTGCTGCTCCTGTGAGCTCTCCCTGTGGATATGATATGTAGAGGTTATGACCTTAGTTGCTGAGGGTGGAGTTGCTGGTTGGTTATGAGGTGGTTGAATTTCCCCAGTAATACAACGAAACTATATGAGATTACCACATGAAACGTGAATGCAGGTTGCTGAAAGCACCTGTTAGGTGTTTATCCACAAAGTGGAGTGATAAAGTGTTCTTGTGGCTGAATGTTATTTCTTTATATTTGGTCATGCTTCCTGCAACTGTCAAACAGTACATCTGTGATGAATATCCGTGAGCCAATGTAATTTTCTGTTTACAAAGTGTTAAAAGTGTGTGTGTCAGAAGCCATCAAAGGAGCAGTAGGTGAAAGTACTATGTTCTGTGCAAAGCCAGGAGGATGCTTACAGGTAGTTTAGGAAAAGCTTTTAAGTTTGGAAGGACACTCCCAGGATGGTGTGGCGAAGATACTTTTCCATCATTGGGATATAGGCCATAGGAAGTAGTGCCTCTTGGAGGTGACTAGGCAGTAGCTGGGCTGTGGGAATGCAGATTTGCAGAAGAGATGTGTTTGAGACACAGGTTGGCTACATGTCTTATGATGGGAAAGTCTGTTACAGTTCTGGTTCTGTTCTCTGCCACAGAGATAGCTCCAAGCTGCCTTTTGAAACTTTGATAGCTGCAGGTGTTTCTTTTATAGCACAACAGCCAAATTGTTCACTGAATGCACTGTTTAACTTCCTTTTGTAGCCCTGAATGTTAGAAGAACTTATATAAATTAAAAATGAAGATAGTAAAAATAATCAGTGATTTCACATGTAGTAAATGAATTCTACATTTTGTGTGGTCTCTGTGGAATCCTTGGGTGCATTTTTGTCTTTCATAGGGGATGGCAAAAAGAAAAGTAACCAAACTTTTCTTTGTTTGGTTTCTGTTTCAGGCTTCTGAATCTGGTGCAAAAAGGAGAACATCAGTTGAAAGCAATGAACCATGTGAAAAGAAGACCAAGACACGACAAATTACTCTAGAAGACTTTTGTATCTCGCTGAAGACTCAGGATAAAAGTGTGTTGACTTTAAACAAACCTTCAGGCATTTATACCAAATAAATAGTTTTTAATTGTCAAGTTTAAAATAAATGATTGTTGACAGTACCTTTAGGAAGTGCCTCTTGAATTTAAAGTAACTCTCTGAAAACAACTGTAAGCATAGTAGTGATATTGCTAAAGCACCTTTCTGTGGCTAAGGAGATTTCCAGAGTGACTGGAAATCTACTTAAGCTGAGTCAGCTTTAGGAGGTGGTTCAGTCTGTCAAGTCTGAACCACCTCTTAAAGATGCTCAGCAGAAATGCTGCAACTTCCCTCTCTCTGTGGTTTAGCAGTCGGTCTTTTAGACTGAGACAAAGCATGACTGACACCTGCCAGCTCTGTGGAGCTTGTCCTGTGAGTGGGGTACCTACAGGCTACCTCAGAATAAATGGTTCTGATGCACTGCTCTTAACTGTGAAATGACAGCCACTTAATTACATTGAGATGCCTGTGCTCCATCTGGTTTTAAACCAAGAATTTAACAGATTAATGCAGTAGAAAAGCAAATAAGTGAATATGAAGTTTAGTACATTTATGTTTCATTGAAAAGAATTCACCTCTAGAATGTTTTCAAAGAGATAATTATGTTGTTTTGTGTGTGTGTAGTTTTGAAGTATCATTAAGACACCCATCAACTAGCCATCATGTCTGCTTAATAACTGTACTGAAACATCTTCCAGTATTCTTGGCTAATTTGTGGCTTTGCAGTTACCAGTCTAGAAAATGATTCTGCTTCTTTTCCCATGTATTAAGAACCATGCAAGTGATGAGTATTTGATTTTCCAGGGAAGTTAACCAAGCTAAAGATATGCATGGGCTGGCAGAAGTAATGCAATGGTAGGGGAGAATTCAATGTGGTGAAGAGAGAGACAGAGCAAAAAGATTGTGTTTTCTTCTTAATGATGTCATTCTAATAGATGTTCCGTTTTAGAAAATAAGTTGCTAATTTTTTTTTGTTGTGTATTTTTACAGAAGAAGAGCCTCAGAAATGTGAAAAGCCCCGTGTATGTTTGCAAACTCTAGACAGACTGAGAGAATTCTGCAATGATTCAGACCAGCAGTGTAACAGAGTCCAGGAGGATAGTTTTCGGGAGAAAGAATCTTGGAGTTTGGAAAAATGTCCCAGTATTATTAGAAGGAGTTCAGAATTGAAAAACCCTCTCCAGTCTGCAGACACTAACCCAAAAGCTGCTCAGAAGGTACGTAGTGTTGGTTCAGTACAGTTTAGATTACTTTTTCATGGTTTAAGAAAGCAAGCTTTGTCACAAGATTTCTTTCATGCTCTTGTATTCTGTCATGAAACAGTACTGCAGTACCCAGCAGACCTGTGTTTGTGTACAGATGTTTTCCTGGAACTCTGCACAGTAAGAAGAATGCCCCTTAGCTCTTTAGTGAAGTAATTGAAAAAAAGCAGTAAATGAGAGAGCAGAACACAGGCAGTGTATCTTGTGATTGAACCTATAACAAATTTAATAACAGATACTCAGTGTGACCCTTCACTGAGCTTTCCTTCAGTTGTATCAGTTTTGGTATGGACTGTGCAATTCCTAAAAGGCTTTCTGACTACTAAAGTTACCAGAAAATTTGGGTAGCTCTGGTGAAAAATTATCATAAGGATACCTGTGATACAAGTTGGTAAGAGTGTATTACTACCTTGCTTCTCTTTATTATGGGGCTAACTAACATTAGTTAATTGGTTTTTGAGCTCACTTTGCTCAGTTTGAAGTATTCAGGTTCTGAAAGGCATCTTGTCCCTTACTGTGGAGTTGGACTGGGACTTGTTTGCTCTTTAAAAAAGCTCTACATCTGGCTTTTTGAAGGAAGGAGGTTGTATGAAAGGTTGAATAGATGATTTGACTTTCCCTGTCGGCAGGTCATGGCACTGGTGTGTCTGGGTTGTGTTGAACGTGAGACTGAAATAAAAGCAGTGAAGTAAACACCTTGTAGCAAGTGATTTCTGTTGTGACAGAGGGTTGATGTTATGTAGGTCTGGTCAGTTGGAGAACACAGTAAACAAGTTCTTTCTTTCTGTGTCCTTTTGCAAACCCTTGTCTGCCTGGAACTTTTGAATTTCTGACCCTTTGTTTATCCGGTTACACTGACAGCAAGTGCTGTCCCTGCTATTTAGAAATCATACTTTACCATGTATTGCAGGTGTTTGAGAACCAGTTCAGTATGCTGAAACTGTAAGTTGTGTGTGTTTTACATACGTGTGTGTGTATTTTACACACATGTATCTCACACACATGTATGTGGGATGTGCATGAGGAGTGTTTTCTCTCTGTAGCACTGGAGACAGCACGTGCCTGGCACAGGCTGTCAGTTAACAACACGTGCATTGCAGCAACTGCAGTAGCAGTGCATATTTGATGAGCACAGGCATGTGCAACTCTCCTTCCACCAAGCTGGGGACCTAAAATGCTTCTTTATGAAAAATTCAGGTTTCTCTTCATCCTTGAACAGATGTTTTTCAATCTTCTGTGTATCAGCTAGGGCAGTATTTCTGCCATCCTATTCCAATACACTAGCCCTGGTGTGCTTTTTACAGCAGGAGTGCCACTGCATATTTGTATACCTAGATGCTTGTTGCCAAACAGCACTGGTGGGTCACAGGTTATGAGATTTTGGCAGCCATGAGCTCTCCCTTCCTAGATGATGAGGAAGGTCAGCTTCAGCTCTGTGCAGATAGACTCTACAAGCAAGATGTATGCAAAGTGAAATCAAAGAGCGATTATTTGCTACTTGGTGTACTCAGTGGGGACTCACAACTGAATTGACAAAGCATTGGTATCATAAGTGATACCTGTTGTGCTGGTCAGGTATTCAAGTGGGGGCTGGCATGCCTTCCTTGGAATGACTCTTAGATGTTTGTCTCTTGCTTTTTTCTTAGACTTATAACCTTTCTGTGTGAGTAACTTTATGAATTCCTTGAAGGGCTAACTTAGCACCATCTCAGCAATTCAACTTCCATGTGTGTTTTTACTACTTTTACTTTCTTTTATGACCTTATTTGACATGCTGTGTCACAACAATTTTCTCTGTAAAATGAAATGATGTCTTAACTGCTGGGCTGGCACAAACCTTAGGCTGAAGATCCTTGGGCTGAGGATTTTGTGGTGGATCCCGGGGCCATCTTGAGTTCTAGGCATGTACAGCTTTGTCTGTGCTAGGCTATGCTGTCTCCTTCTCAAATGGGCTATCCCTTGGTTGTGAACCGTTCGAGAATTTTGCAGTTCGCAGTTAACAATATGCCTAAGTGGGTTTTCTTCCCCTGTTATTTTCTGATTGCATTCTTTGTACATTCCAGTGTACATTCTCAAAGTACATGATTTGTAGTAGCTCTCTGCTTCTTCTGAGTTACTCTTGCTTCTGAACTGACTTGGTTGACTTTGTTCCTTGTAATCTAGATGGTACAGTTTATAGAAATTGAACTTTACTGGATTTACTTGCAGATCCAGAAACTTGCAGCACAACGTGGTCACCTGTGTTTTGTATAGTCATAGGCTTAAAAAACTTGTGCAGGTTGTTGTCTTTGTATTTTTTTTTTAAAACAATTTTTTCAGTACCTGATATTGTGATCTAAGTGAGGAGGAACTTTGCTGTGAAGCACACCTTACCACTGCACTTACAAAAGACTGGATCCATCACCCTGCTTACAATACAGAACAAAGCAAAGTTGTTGAGTTTTTGCTTGGCTAGCATAAACTACATAATCTCATTGTAAATCATTGACTGCAAAGTGAGTGGGCTCAAAGCCTTAACTGTTACAGGTTTAGAAACTATAATAAAGATTTTCTGTGTTTTAAGAATAAATTATCTTTGGAGGTCTGCTAAGCTTATATAGGAAGGGCAGGCAAGAGAAGAAATAAAAATTTGTTCTTGAGACAGTGAGCTGAGACTTGAATTGGTTCATTTCTTGATTTACTGTGGATTTTTGGAATATCCTTAATGTCTCTGCACTGCAGTTTCTCATCTGTAAATTGGAGTGGGAGTTCATCCTTATTTTTATACATGGCCAGCTTAGATTGCCTGGTCTTTGCAGCCTGCATGTGTTTTGATACAATAGGGATCTGATTTCAGCTGCAATGACTGAGGACTGTAGTAAAGCAAGTTAAGTAACTGACTCACAATCTTTGAATTTAATGACTTTTTAATTCCTTGAAATTCCAAATAAATTGTGTTCTGTGTATCCTGCTTTAATATTTTTCATGGAATCATGGAACCACAGAATTGTCAGAGTTGGAAGGGATCTTTAGAGATCATCTAGTCCAACTCTTCTTCTCAAGCAGGACCCCCTAGAGCACATTCCACAGGTCTGCATCCGGGCAGGTCTTGAATTTAATCTCCAGAGAAGGAGACTCCACAGCCTCCCTGGGCAGCCTGTTCCAGGGCTCTGTCACCCTCACTGTGAAGAAGTTTTTCCTTATATTTAAATGGAACTTCCCATGTTCCAGCTTGTGCCCATTGCCCCTTATCCTGTCACTGGAAACTACTGAAAAGAGTCTGGCTCCAACCTCCTTGCACCCACCCCTTAGATACTTACAGGCATTAATAAGGTCTCCCCTCAGCTTTCTCTTATCCGTGCTAAAGAGTCCCAGCTCTCTCAAGTCTTTCCTCATAAGGGAGATGCTCCAGTCCCCCCAGTCATCTTTGTTGCCTTCCTATGGGCTCTCTCTGCAGTAGTTCCCTGTCTCTTGCTGCAGTTCTTGGGACAAGCAGTCTTTAGGTCTATGGTCTGCAGGGACAACTGATTTTTTTTTGGTAATTCCTAACTATACTTTCCCATCTTTTGTTTACAGGAGGAGTTACGCTGTGATCTTCGTCAATTTTCTGCATCTCTCAAGTCCTATGAAAATACTCAGAATTCTTCAGATTCAAATCTTAATAAACGAACCAAAACCATTTACACTCCACTAGAGCTTCAATTCCTAGAAATGAAGAAACAGTATAAAGATGCTGTTTTGTGCGTGGAATGTGGATACAAATATCGCTTCTTTGGACAAGACGCAGAGGTAATTTTTTCCAGAGTTAAGAAGAGCTATTTGCAGTAAGTTAGTGTCATATTAGGTCTATGGTCACTTCCAGAAGGGAGGATTTTGGGGACATGAATTTCCTGGTTTTTTTAGATAATTGAAAACAAGATGGAAAAACTGCATGCTTGAATTTAAGACCATCCATTATGCATCCACCTTTTAGTGTTTATTATTTTGTAATCATAGGGTGGTGCTTGCTGTCCTGCATATTAAGAACTTAAGATGATGTCCTAGAGCAATTTCTTGCAGGAGTTAAAGTTGAAACACTTCCAGAGGTGAGTTCTCTAACGTGGCCCAAAATTATGAGGAGTAGTTCAGTTTGGAAGACAGTGGAGGAAGTGGTGTAAGAGTTGATGAATGTAGCTGGTATAGCCTGAGTGCAGAGAGTATCTCAGATGCATGATCAGATGTGGCACCTACACATGCCAGATTTGTAGAAACTGGAAAATATATAAATTCTGTTATTTGCAAAGGGATGGTTCATAAAGGGTTCATAATGAGTTTTTTCATAATCTGTCTCAAAAATAATTACTTCCCATGTGTAGCCTTTATTATTCTACACTTGAGACCAGAAGAAACTTTGCTTAGTTTCTGGAAATCAATTTTTCTGATCAACTTTGTACTGTGTAATTTGTCTGTTTGCTTGCTGGTGCACTTACAGACCAGAAATAGAAATACACAACCCCATTCAGTGTTGGACTGCAGTTCCTGTTTAAGATTATTTTCTCTCGTCAGACAACACCTTCCTTTTTGCTAATGAACAAAAAAGCAAACACAAATTATATAATGTAATGCCACACTGTAACAAGTGTTTTTACTGTTTTGTTGGGTTTTTTTAAGTACTTAGTTTCCACTGCTGTTTGATACTGATTTTTCAGCATTTTAATTAATTAGCTAGCTTAATACCATCTTTATAACCACAAATAAAACAAGTCAATTCTTTCTGGACTTATGTTTTGAAAATAATTTGACCCTTGTTGAGCTGTGCAGCAGAATCTGTGTGTGCTGTGTAGGTGGTCTACCTCACAGTGCAAAGATCAAGGTGCAGGGTGGTAATCTCATACTGCAGCCCCTGTTCATGACAACATGCTGGGACAGGAAGGTGAAGGGATCCAGCTCTCTGGGCCTTCTGTAATGTTTTCCTTCTGGCAGCAGACTTTTAGTGTAGTTGTGCATCAGTGATGTGACAGAGATGAGCTCCTCTGTTGCATTTCCAACTGCTGGCTGATTCTTCTTGTCCTTTGCAGATTGCTGCTAAAGAACTAAACATTTATTGTCATCAGGATCATAACTTTATGACTGCCAGTATACCGAGCCACAGACTGTTCGTCCACGTGCGGCGACTTGCAGCAAAAGGATATAAGGTTGTCTCTTGCTTTTATTAAATGATGTTAAGTACAGAATAGTACTGAAATAACTTGCACTTGCTGTGTCTTACTTGAACTGAGAAGCGTGAAACTCATTATCACCTGTCTTTGCAATTAAAATAGCTAACTTTGTTTCAATCTCTCTGTTCTGATTAGCATCATTAAATTTAAGTAGATTCAAGCTTCCTCTCTTTCACAGAAAAGTATCTTAATGTTTTCTAGAACAGCTCTAGAACAAATCTTTCAATTTTTTATTAAACCTTCACATCTGATAAAGAGAAATTTATGTATCCACTCTCTCGTATTCTTCCTCACATTCTTGTTTTTCTTATCTCAGCCTGTGTTTTTTTTCTCTTTTCCTTCCTATTACTGATGCCTCTAATTCTTTTGCTTTATATTGATTCTCTCTTTTTTCTTTTTTTCCTGCTTCAAAATAGGACAAGAAGCACAGAGGTAGAAGTTGAGAAAGCAGTTAGAAGTGCACAGAGAAAAGGGAAAGCAGTTCCTTGTAGTCTCATTAGTAGAACTGATGGTAGCCTCTGGCCTTCCCTCTCAGTTTTAGTGATGCATTTGCTGTTTGCACATCTCAAAAGATAATTAAATAACAACATCAACATTTCTTATTAAAGAGCTAACTTTGTTTCTTGTGTCTGTTCTGGTAGGTTGGAGTAGTAAAACAAATGGAAACTGCAGCACTGAAGGCTGCTGGAGAAAATAAAAGCTCTGTCTTCACCCGGAAACTGACTGCTCTCTACACAAAGTCTACACTTATTGGAGAAGATATCCTTTTCAAATAAATTTAGTTCAGTGCTTCAAGCTTTCATGTATGAGAGACCATAATTCTAGTAGTATCACCTAGATGAGTAGCTAGTGGCTGATGGGAGAGCGGCAAAAGGTAATAAAAATCCTTTAATTTTGTGCTGTGGTAAAACATGCTGGCTTTATGAAGAGTTGAATCTCTTCAGGGCTTTAGGTTTGTTGTGAAAGAGCAGACCTTGTGTTTGCTGTAGTTGCTTTCTGAAGTCAGAGAGTGGTCTTCCCAAATCTACAGTGTTCTGCAGGTCTTGTCTTCAACTAGGGATTTCACTATTTTAAGGAAACATAGCATCAGTGGTTCTGGAAAGTGTGAAGGAAGAATTGACTGTTTGATGTCAACAGTTTCCTGTAAGGGAGAGGAAGGTGATAAAACCAACATACTGTTAAAAATCTAGGTAGGTAATTTAACTCCTGACTGTTGCAAGAAAGAAAATGCAAAAATGAGATAGAAGCAGCTTTTAAGCAGTGAAGTTACTGTTTTGATTTCTCTATAGTTTGTTTTCCTATCTCCTGCCTTAACAACCTCGCAGTTTTTTCTTTATTTTCTTTAAGTAATACTTACTAGAAACCAACAGCTTAAAATATTGTTAGATTAATGCCTGTGAGGTTGTGCTTAAGAAATGTATTAGGGGAGCACATCCTCCCCTGTCCTGAGATTTTGTTGGAAAGTTTCTAGTGTACTCACAGACTTTCTTACAGTGGTTTGCAAACTCGAGAGTGGATTCAGCAACGTGACCCAACCTCATTGATAGATACGCAGCAAGTTTTCAATGCAGCTAACCTAGTGCTCCTGCTAAGATGTAGACTTTTGTTTAACTCGGGGTATTGCCTGTTTTTCAGTTGCTGCATACCTGGTGCATTTAGTTTTTTTCTGTTAGGTGCATATGATTTGTAACTATGAAATGGAACTGACAAGCCCATATGCAGAATCAGCTGCTGGTGATCTTGTGACATAGTCGCTCTTGCTTGAATGGGGAGACCCCCAGAGGTATTCAGAGGTGGTCATTGCATGAGCTGATGAAATCTAGGCAATGTGTAACTGCCAGCCCTGTGAAGACAACCACTGACTTCAGTCCTTATGCTGGCAATCATCTGAAGTTCACTGAAATCATAGTAGGGGTCAAACTAATGGAAGTCAAATAGACCTTTAGTGTAGAAGGCCCAACACATAATCTAGTTGGGAAGGACTCCGCTCTAGAAGGACCTATGAATAACCCAGCAAAATCTGTGTACTGTAATGTTCTTTAACATTTGCTACATGTGAACCCTTTGCTGAAGATAGATGATTCTGTAGATGTCGAAGATGTAGCAGCAGATGTCCCTGATAACTACCTTCTCTGCATCTGGGAAAATGGAGAAAACTTAAAAGACATGAAGAAAGGAGACATCCTTATAGGCATTATGGTAAGTAAGTTTCACAGAGGAATTGGTATTTTAGGGTTCATGTAGGGATTTTTGGATGTTGTTTTGTTGGGGTTTTTTTGAGAGTTGGGTGGTTATCTTCTTTTATTTATGATTGTTTTGTTGTTTAGATTTTTGGGAATGGTTTCATTTGTACCAACGTGCAATTTAGGTCAGATATCATCTGTGTGTTGTGATGGCTGAAAACTACAGAAAAGTTTTTGGAGCTGATAGTGGAATACTCCTGATACTGTTTTTGCTGCTCTATCACTTGAAAACATACTTGTGTTTTAACCATTTAACTAAATATTTTCAGGGTCAATAATTTAAAGCTTGTGAGTACTCTTTTTCTTATACAAAACACTGTTCTTTAAAGAAAGACTTCTGCTTTTTTACTGTTCACACTGCAGATTTGTATTCCCTTTTATGGTGAAGATTAAAACCAGGATTGTTTAACTGGCAAAATGCAGTGATAACTGAAGTCCAGTCTGCTGGTAATTCATTGATTCAGAAGCATCTTGATTGTGTTGGTATTTGAATGTCACACTGCAGCTGGGAGAGAGCAACAAAATGGGACGACAGTTTCCAGGCTGAATTGCATCTACCTCCCATACACTTCCAAATATATAGATTGGCCTAGTAATAGAAGTTGAACAGTGATGGACTGATGATAACAAGAGCACATTTACATTTTAAGGTATCTCTATAATTTACCAAGACAAAATTGTGGAGGTCTTTTGAAGTTATCACGGTATTACGGATTTGAAAAACACCATTATCTTTTTTGATCTGCCACTTCCACCAAAGGTCTGGATGCTCTGTAGTTTTGTGCTATGCACCATACATTTTCTTTCAGGTTTAGCAATTTGAGCCACTGAAACATTCATGGAATTTTAAATATTTAATGCTTTTTTTTTTTTTTTTTTTTAATTGGACAGGCAATCCAACCAACTACTGGAGAAGTAGTTTTTGACAGTTTTCGGGACAGTGCATCTCGCTTGGAGTTGGAGAGTCGGGTTTTGCGCCTGCAGCCAGTTGAAATCATACTGCCATCTAGGTTGTCAGATCAATCTGCAAAGCTCATCAACAGCATCACCTCCATGAGGTATGTTCTGTGGGGATTTTGTTGTGGGGGTTGTGTTTTTTTTTTCCTCTTATCTTTTAGTTACAACATGGCTGTTGATGGAGTTTTAATCCAGAAGCAAGCATGGATGTGTAATTCTGTGATGTCCAATTTCAGAATGGCTGTATTTTGCTGCTGGGTTGAAAATGCCCCAAATTCCACTTAAGTTCAGGGCACTCATTCTTCAATTGTGCTTACACTGAAATTTATGGCTTCTTTCTCAGGCCTATGAATGGTTTATACACGTAAACATTTGATGTTTGAATTTAGATCATCTTGCTCCCACCTCCTGATTGTGTGATCTGTTGGGTGTGTTTCAGAGCTCATGCACTTATCTTTGGGATCTGAAAATGTGTTATGTGGCTGTTTGACTTGCTTATAATAATTTTACAATCTCTAAAAGGTATGACACCTTTTTTTTTTTTTATTAATGTAGATAGGTATAGAAAACCTTTGCAACTCATATTCCATTCTGTTTGTCCTACTACACCATCTTGAACTTGGATACAGACTTGGAAGTATTATAACTGATCTTCTGTTTGTATTTTGAGTTCTTTTTGTGTATTTCAACAAGTAAACTTATGTATTTTCTATATCAGTTTTACTGTGGAATAAAGGTAGAATAGGATGTAATTTATAAGATAATAGATGAGGGATAAATCAGTCCTCTAAATGTATGTGGTGAACTTGTAAAATCTTGCAGATGCAATTTATGTGAGAAAATACCAGTTTTTCACTTTTTTTTTTTTTAAGCATGCAGCTCTATACTGTAGAGAGATAGCTTAGAACTTTTCGTTTACCTTTTGAACTAACTAGTCAGAAAGGATAATAATTTCTCTTGTGTATTAACAGAAGTGGAACTAAATAAAGCCAAAGAAAAAGTAATTGGTTTAGATTGGCAAGTTTTTTGTTTGGGGTGGGGGGGTGAAGGTACAAACACTATTACCTCTCTAATTGTAACAGTGGGCAAATGCATCATGGTCACACAGATGGTGGCCACCTGGCAGGCAGGCAACTCTGTACCTTGACTACCTCATTTAAACTCTGCCTAAGTCTATCATCTTGTAGCTTCTTAAAATGCTCCAGATAGGTGAGCTGCTTAATCAGTCTTCTGCACAGACATTCCTTTCCCCACCTGCCACACTAACGCTGCTTTGTCTCCTTCTATTTAAAATAAAAAAAAAGTTGATGTGAAGTGTCCAGGAAAATCTGCTTCTGTGACACACTGTAAGAATTTGCATAGGTGTTGCTGTACTTGGCTATCAGGCTTTCAAGGGCATGTGTGTATGAGAGGCAAGACTAAATGAAGGAACTGAAAACGTCTGATTTGATGTTAGTGATCTTCAGAAGGTGGCTTGTGAAATTGCTGTATTTGTCATCATTTGGTGGTGTTGTGACACTTAGGCTTGTCATACCAGGCTCTTCAGTTCCTTAAGCTCACTGTATGGACTGCAAAGCCATAAGGAGTTGAAAAGGTCAACTCTAATTAGATGTACTAAGCAAGCAATATCAATTATTTCCTTACAATGAAATAATTTGTTAAGACTTGGAAAGATAAAATACCTTATTAGGAAGCAGCAAACCTTTTCCAGTTGCCAACAGGTGTACATTTTTGCCTTTTACTTTGCCATCTTTCCTTTTTTTACATATCAGTTCTATAGGAATATCTAAAAATATTTCTTGATATACCACGATGAAAATTAACAATTCTTTTTTACTGTTGTTGTTTGCTTGTTTTGTTGGGGTTTTTTTGTAACTGATGTTGTGCACTGACAGTTTTGTGGAATTCAGAGAAAGGTAAAAAGATGTAATAAACGAACAAAGCAAGTGCATGTTTCAGAGCAAGAGTTTTTGTTGTCCATCTGATGCAGATTTGAGTAAGAAATTGGGTTTTTAATTTTTTTTTTTAGTTGTGCACAGCTGAGAATGTTGATAACTTTTCTAGTAAGAATGAAAAATACAACCCATTAGATTATTTTGTGAACAGACACTAGTTTGCAGGGTTTTTATCCCTTTCTAGTAGTTTACTAAGCAGGTCTCTAGGCTAAATGTCCTTCATTACATGGAAGTGGTAAAAATAAAACACATTGCTTCAGTATTCATTAGCGTTATTTCAAAACCTATTCTTCATGAATTTTCTCAGATCCAACATTTAACCACTAGAGGGCCCTGAAGTATTGAAGTGGTTCCGACATGCTACTTCCTTGTGGTTATAACTATACTGCAGTTTTTAAGTAATTACTTTTATACAGGCAGTGATTTTATGTTAATATATATTGAGTGGTGTAAAGTATTAATTTTTTTGCTATTCTGCATTACCTGATAATTTGATTCTGTAGCTGCACTTTTCTAAAGTCCTATCAAGAATCATGTGTTATCAGGAAAGGTTGCTTTGCTACAATTACTTGAAGACCTTTCTGAATAAAACCGTGGGAACTAGGATCTTGTGTTTTAATCAGATTCCTCATCTCTTTATGTATTTCTAATGCAGCAGAAAACTACTCAATTTATAAAAACAGAGTACAGATGGGAGAGAAAAACAGTCCCAGAAGGTGTAGAGCTTGGAATGGTTAGGAGCAGAGAAGGGTCTTTCTGCTCACTGCATGCCCATGTTATGTAAGAATTGCACCAGTGATTGTCTGAGTAGCTTGGGGGAGGATTTGGTTTTGGATGTTGCATATTAGAACCGTGCACTGAGCAACCAAGGTAATGTGGCCTAGGTATTCTCCAGCAGAAAGTGTGCTGATCGTTATTTTAAAAAATTAAAATATTTAGTCCAGATAAGCTACTGCAGCTCTATGAGAGCAGTCATCATTTGGTTCAATGCCTGGTTATCCTGACAGAGTTGAAAGTATCAGTGCTGTCCTTCAATTTCTGTAACTTTTTTTTTTTTTTTTAAAATACAGAGGCCAAATGTGAATATTATATACTGTTGTTTATGTCTGTCTTCATTCTACAAAAAACACCAACATACATATTAGATGTCTTTCCTTATAGAATGCTGTGCTCTTCCTATTTTCTTCACATTGTCACCACAGCTCTCTCCAGGCTCAGCTTTGTTATTCACACTGGTGCTTCTATTTTGATATTATGTACATTTTCACAGCCAAATTTACATCAAAGGAACAACCATCACAGAAGGAAAAAGCAGCTGAGTGGCAGGGTTCTGTTCTGAATTTGTTTTTATCGGAACCAGGAGCCAGTCACCCCAGAAGGTTTTAGTGTTTTAATGTGGTTGACAATCACCAAAAATTACTACTTAAGCCTGAGGAGTACTTCATTATGGTCAAAGTTATTTCTGTTGATTATTGTAAAACAGCTGTAAAGAGTTTTACGTCAGAAATGAAAGTGCAAATAAAATACACGATGGAAAGTGGCCTCTTCACTTCTTAGGTTTTATGCCAAAGTACAGTGTTAATGAAAAGTTTGCTTATCCTGCAGATAAGTAGAGAAAATAGTTTCACACATTTATATGTGGCTGTTAACAGGGTCAAGCAATAAGAAGATTGAACCAAATTTTAACTTAAGCTATTAAATGAAGCAGTAGCAGAGCTGTTTTGAGAACTGTCAAAGAGCAGCATTTTGAGCTGTGCCTGAGAAAGTGGTTTGCAGGATACATGGGAAATATGGTCCTGGTTTTAAAATTCTCCATGTCTAAGTTAGGTATGAACATTAATGTAATGCTTGGAAAATAAAGCCAAATGCTACTGTAGTAAGATTACTTAGCTGTTTGTATGATTTATTCATACAATGGAGTTTAATTCAGTTAGGATGAAGCCAATTTAATTACATGGCATACTTAGGGGGAGGGGATGGAAAATCCTACCCTTAAGCAGTAGGTGTTTTACCACTGATTTAAATGAAGTTGAACTGATTCATATTTTTTATAAAGATTTAGCTTAACCGGGGATTAAACTCTGGGGTGTTAACCAACCTGAGTAAGCTTTAAAACATATTTTAACTTGTGGGTAGATTTGTGTTACAAGTCACAAACTTCCCCTTTGGTAATTTAAAACTCATGGAAGCAAATGTGTTGAATGTTTGGCATGGTTTCATGTTTGTTTGCTTCTGGCATGTTGCTGTTTCAGGTGGTAAATGAAATGTCCTATTGCCAATGTTATGATAGACATTGTCCATAAAAATTAGTAACTAGAAAGTACTATTCAAGGACAGATGTAATGACTATGAAGTACTATTCAAGGACACTGAACTGGAGGTCAGTTTTAGTGGAGAGCATTCCTTCAAAAGCTAAGCTTAAGTTAAAAGTAGGTGACGGAAACTGGTTCAGAACAAACTGTTCTGGTGGGCAGCATTCTATTCCTGAACTGTTAGTAACATCTGTTTGCAAGTGCTGGCCTGGCTGGAGGACAGTCTTTTAACACTTTTAGTGTCCTTTCTAGAAAACCAAGAAAACATTCATGCCTTCAAAAATGTGTATTTTTACAGGACAATCCTGAGTTTAGTACTCCATGCTCTTCCTCATCAAAGGTCAATACCCGTCCTCCTTAGCATATTGGCTGCTTTAAAAGTTGCCTTGTACTGACCTTCCTGAAATAAATCTTTATGCTCCTTTCCATTTTGATGGTTCTTGCTTTCCTCATATGTCCCTTTTTTGTTTCACTGGAAAATGTGCCACTTTTATTCAGTGTATCTTAAGACTGTCCCAATTGTCCTCTTTATATTTTTCTATTTGCCCTTTTTTTATGTGAACACTGATAATATTTTATTCTGTAGCATTCTATGACAACATGTAAAAACACACCAATCACAAGTACTTCACTTTCAGCTCCAAAACATCATTTCACCCAAGTCTGTACTGTTTTGCCTTTTTTTTTGTCCAGTTTCATGTTTGGCTGATTGTAGTTTATCAGAAATCAAGAACAAGAGATGTCTTTGGCTTTTTTGTTTCAGTTTGTGTGATGCCCTAATAGAATATAGCAAATTCCTTGCTGTGGGAAAGTACACTGTGTTTCTAAGTTAACTTGTAAAGAGTATAGGAGTGAGCTATGGCCAGTTTGTTACATGAGTTGCTTAATAGTGCTGTTCATTCCTCATCACTGTCATGGATAGAGTTAGGGATTTATATCATCAGCCAAGGAGCAGAAGCTCAGCAGAAAAGAACACAGAGGTCTTGTAAAGAAATATAAAATGCTGTAGATTTTGTGGATCTTTATACGTGGCTGATAGTTGCTCAGATCAGAGGGTGCTTTCATGTAGTTAATGTTGAGTTTTTACAACGGGAAGGAGTTAGGTGCCTGTATTTATGTGGCTCACCTCATAAGGTTTGTACATGAGCAAGGACAGGATGGTTTGTTGTGGCAAAAACAGGACACCAAATGGCTACAGCATGAATAAACAGTATGGCAAAAAAAATTGTGGAACAGAGTGAAAAGCATCTAAAGGGTTGGTAATCATAAAAACTAGTGTTTTCATAGTTTATGTAGCTTGTAATATTCCCATTGATTTTTAAGTGAAAGGCAAGCTGTGACAAACATCTTGAGAATGTTTTGTATAACTGGAAGCTGCAAGCAGTTGAATTTGCAGCAGAAAAAAAAGAAAGTAAAGTACAAAACCAGCATGTGAGCTATTTTCTGTAAATACAAAACCCAATTGCATCACTGAACAGATGTTTACTGAGTAAAGAGGCTTTTTGCACTGCTAATAATCCAATTCATGGCCTGGGCAGCTCAGCTGTATGGAGAGCTGCTTGAAGAATATTGGTCTTGTCATAGCTCACTGGTTTTGAACAGAGAAAAAAACCCGCAATAGTATTATCAAACCATAATGACTTGAATAAACTGTTGGACAGGTTTTTTTCAATTTAATCTTGTTGGATTCATGAAACATGCTGTTCTCAATGCTGTAGGTCATTATTGTGAACGAACGATGTTAATTCTATGGCGTTGCAGGAGCGGGAAGTGTGGGGCTTAAATCTGTTTTGACAAATTGCTTATGTGTAAAGTCTGCCATTTCCTACATTATTGCTCTTCTCAATTTGGGACAGAACACAAGCATATGGCATCCTTGTGGCAAAATTACTGTTCCATTACACACTCAGAGTTGCCTCTTGGTAAACATGGGAAGGCATTTGCGCTGTGAATGCAGTTCAGAGCACTTTTCTTAACCTGGGTGATGGAAAAAAAAAAAGTTAGTATCTGGAGTTTTGTGTCCAGTTCTGGGCTCCCCAGTTCAAGAGGGACAGGGATATACTGGAAAGAGTCCAATAGAGGCTACGAGGATGATTAAGACACTGGAACATCTGTCATATGAGGAAAAACTGAGAGACTTGGGGCTGTTCAGTCTTGAGAAGATTACGAGGGGACCTTATTAATGTCTACAAATACCTGAAGGGTGGGTGTCAAGAATGGGTCAGTCTCTTCATTGTTGCCCTTTGATAGGACGAGGGAAACGTCACCAAGTTACACCACAGGAAGTTCTACCACAACATGAAGAAAAACTTTACTCTGAGGGTTACAAAGCCCTGGGACAGGCTGCTCAGGGATGTGGAGTCTCCTTCTCTGGAGACTTTCAAAATATGTCTGGACATGTTGCTGTGTGATGTTGCCATGTTGCCCTAGGTTTTCCTGCTGCAGCAGGGGTGTTGGACTAGATCTTCAAAGGTTCCTTTCAACCCCTATGATTCTATGATTGCTTGTTACAGTAACAGATGGCATTTCCAGGCCTTACCTTGCCCCTGTGTTTTTGTAAATTCCTCCAGGTAAAAGTGAAGAAGATGGTGCCCTGGAAAGCTTCCCCGGCAGTCTGTAGCTGGTGGTTCAAAGATACACTACTTTTTGTGTGATTGCAAGCAGCATGGAAAACATGCTGTGTTCAGGAGCTTTATTTGTGGCATTTTTTACACTGATTAGTGAGATTCATGATTTTGCCTTTTTTTGTCCTAGTTTTTGAGCCAAACATTATTAAATAAAGCATGATTAAATTGATTTTGATGTTTGTACAGTTGCTTGCTGTCAAAATTTATAATTAGAAAAAAAGATCATCTTATTGAAAGAAGCAGGAAAATTAAACCATGTGTTTCCATGTTTCGGCACCAGTTTGTTTTATTATTATAGGATAGATCAGAAACTGCAGGAAGGGACATGTAAGTAATTCTACTCTTTATTTTCCGCTCTGGTCATTATGATGTTACCTGCTTGTTTCTGTCATGATGTATTTATATAATGTTGACTTTTAACAGCAACTGTCAAAGTTTCTCAGCCAGGGAAGAGTGTTGAAGCTTACAATTAACAAACTCAGATGGGAACCTGGAGCTCTACCCCTCTGTCCTCCAGGAGGTGGCATCATAATGCTGGAGCGCTGCTCATCCTGG
The DNA here is from genome assembly GCF_000747805.2 of Chaetura pelagica. Lineage (NCBI taxonomy): Eukaryota > Metazoa > Chordata > Aves > Apodiformes > Apodidae > Chaetura > Chaetura pelagica. The sequence continues at coordinate 2,496,131 of NW_009952440.1, read as the reverse complement.
TCCTCGGGAGGGAGAGGATCAAATCAACCAAGTAGTAAGAACTAATTTTCCCTAGATATTTGTGAGGAAAACAATTGTGGTGCATTAGGTGACTTGGTAGAGAATGATAATAAAATTTACAAGTTCAGTAATCCTAATCTGAAGGAACAATTCTTATGTACATTTGAATTTTTCTCTTTTACATGAGATAGAGGTCATTGCTCTGCTAAAAAAAAAATAAATACCCAAGTGGCATTTTTATTCTGTTGTGATTCATATTAGTAATTTAATTTACAGTTTTCAGGTAATGCAGTTGTTGTTCAGAGAAGTGAACATTTACTGTTCAGCTGTGCTGTTAAGATGGTATAGATGTTACATGTATTGGATATTTGAGTAATAGAGCAGGTGATTATATCCAACAGGCTTGTGTAAACTGGAGGGTTGTACAACAGTGTAACAATTGCATGCTGCACTGGGGTGAGAGGAGGGGAGGCATGCAGACATACAGACACTTAAAAATGGAAACTGTCTCACCTGTATTAGAATACAGATGTAATTGACGTGCTAAAGTGTGGAAGGTCCCAGTAACTCTGGCTGTATAGATATTAGGGAGCACTCAGATCTTTATGGCAAACCAGCTGCTTGTGTATGTGCTTTGAGTTGACCAGAACAAAAGATAAGTGGCTTTTCTTCTTAAAAATAGCCAAACCCCAAACACAACTGGCAACACTGCTTGGACTGAAACTGAGTTTTGAATGAAAGTAAAATCCTTTTTGAAGGATCTAGTTACATCAGTACTTTGCTATTGTAACTCCATAATCCAGGCTGTCCTGCCTGCATGTTGGGTGGCTGGTCCATGGTAACTTCAGTGTGTGTGTTCTGTGTTTTATATGTGAAGGTAACTTGTCTATTTTCATCCAGAGGTAGTCTTAACTGGACTTCCATCAAGGCAAATACATGAGCCAAGTTTGATCTGTTGTGGAGGAGCTAACATACTATGAAGCAGAATATGTGTGTCTGATGCCATCTTGCTCTTACAACCAGAACATCTGTTGTGTGTTTTCTTTTGTTCCTTGAAAATGTGGCATTAAACTGTAGCTGGACTGCACAGATTCAAATGGAGAAGGACTTTTAAGCTTCTAAAGCTGGCATGCAAATTTTATTTTTTTTTAACTACTTATGAATGTTGGTGTATTTGTTAAAGTTCTAGCTTTTTGCTTTTTTTTTTTAAATAACAACTCGTTTTCTGTTATTTATTCTTCTTTGAAGTTGAGTTGGGACATAAATCTTTCACTGTGAGACACTGGCATCATGGACACTTTTAACGATTTCTCAGACATTATTTCTTACCACACTTTCTGCCCTCATTGTTAGTCCTAGTAGTTAGAAATTCAGCAATTTCAATCAAAACAGTGTAATTATGTGAGACAAGTACATGAGGGAGAAAGACCAAAACTGTCTCCATGTTTGACATGCAGATAGCAGAGATACTAGATAGAGAAGAATAATCATTCTCTTGTAATGGTAGTTACAAACCCCACCTAAGTTAGGGAAGAGAGAAATGTCATGAATACATTTATTTTTTATAAAACCAGAATATATTAATTTTTTTAATTTTGAAGAAAATTAAACTGAAATGGGTTTTTATGTGCCAACTACAAAAGGGAACAAGCTTTATCTTTCAGACTAGCTTTAACAGTTTAATTTTGTGCTTGACTTGCTTACATTTGTCTCTGAAAAGATGTTCTTTTGGATGTATGGAACAGGTAGGATGCTTTCAGTAAATCAGAGCTGTGAAGAGTGTACTTTAAGCATGGACTGTGAGAATTTGGAGTAGTAAAAATGATTGTTAGAAATTTGTACTTAAGTTTGCTTCTGAATTTACATGGATTTTTTTTGAAATTGGTGCTGTAGTATTTAACTCTGTCAGTACAAAACTTAGTAATGCAGTATTTTTTAATATTAAAAGTTACCCTGTTTGCATATTTGCTTTCCATTTCTGTGAAAGATTTTTTCTGCAGAGGCAGATGGATACACTTGAAAACAATTTCTAGCAAATATACTTGAATCTACTGCTCTTCCTTTTTTATGTTGTGCCTGTGTCTTGCTATCTTCTAGTTAAGTGGAAGGTAACTGTCTGCTGTTCCATCCCTTCTGCCTATTCTTTACAACTATGCTACTTGCTTTCTTGAGTCTTTCCACCTCTTCGTGTCCATGCCTTTATTTTTTAATTTTTTTTTCTTGTATCCATGGTGCTCTTTTTTCCCATCTCCAGCAAGATTTCAGGTATTGCCTGCAACAGACTGCTTGGCACTGTTTTGTCCTCTGCATACCCCTAAACAAAGTTATGGTTGACAGGGGCTTGAAGATGGAGGCAGAAGCAGCAGGTCTCCAGATAGCACCACCCTAGGGAGGACATAAGTTAGACCTTTCTACCTTTCTTAATATTTCATATATGCTGATGAAGTGCAGGGTTCTGAAAAGAGAAGGATAACTTTCCTGGATAGGTTCCCTGGATTTTTCCTGGATACTTCACATCATCTCACTGCATGTCTTGCAGTCCTTTTGGGTTAAGAATTTCCCTTCTAACTAAAAACCTCTTGTTAAGGCTTAACAAAGAGCAAAGAGAACAGTGTGAAGAGCAAGGTGTTATTTACAGAATCACAGAATACTTTTCAGGTGGCAGGTGAGCCAGTCCAAACCCTCTGCAGTCACCAGGGACATCTTCAACTAGATCAGGTTGTGCAGAGCCTGACATTGAATGTTTCCAGGGATGGGGCATCTACCACCTGTCTGGGCAACTAGTTCCAGTGTCTCACACCACCATCATAGTGAAGAATGTCTTCCTATATCTAGCCTAAATCTACTCTTTTCCAGTTTAGAACCATTATCCCTTGTCCTGTTCCAACAGACCCTGCTAAAATATCTGTCTCTTATCTTTCTTATGAGCCCCTTTAGGCTGGAAAGCCACTGTAGGGTCTCCTTTAAGCCTTCTTTTCTCCAGGCTGAAAAAGCCAGCTCTCTCAACCTTCACGTAACAGGTGTTCCAGTACTCTGGTCATTTTTGTAGCCCTCCTCTGTACCTATTCTAACAGTTCAATGTCTTTCCTGTGCTGAGGACTCCAGAACTGGACACATTACTCCAGGCAGGGTCTCTCAGAGTGGATTAGAGGGGGAGATTCCCCTCCCTTGACCTGCTGGCCACACTTCTTTTGATGCAGCCCAGGATACAGTTGGCTTTATGAGCTGCAAGTGCACATTTCCAGCTCATGCCCAGCTTTTCATCCACTGGTACCCTCAAGTCTTTCTCTGCAGACCTGCTCTCAATCCCTTCATCTCTCAGCTGCTATTGATACTGAATGTTGCCCTAACCCATGTGTAAGATCTTGCATTTGGCGTTGTTGAAGTTGGTGTGATTCACCTAGGGCCACTCCTCCAGCCTGCCCAGCTCCTCTGGGTGGCCTCCCTTCCCTCTAGGGAATCAACAAGACTTGGTGACATCTGCAAACTTGCTGAGGGTGCCCCACTGTCTGTGTCACTGATGAAGACATTAAACTGTACTGGTCCCAGTATGGACCCCTGTAGGACTCCACTCATAGCTGATCTCCATCCAGACATGGAGCTGTTGACCACTACTCTCTGGATGCGACCACCCAACCAGTTCCTTATCCACCAAACAGTCCATCCCTCAAGTACAGTCATGGGGCAGTGCTGCATTAGAGGTATAAAAATAAATTCCTGATGCATCTGAGAGATAAAGAAGTAGGAAGAAGGGAAGACTGAAAAGAGAAGCCTTTAATTTGTGGGCATCAGTTGTGTAGCTGTCACAAATCTTGTTAAACTGCTTTAATGATCTTAAAAGATAGCACATGGATTTCTCAAAGTGGAGAAGTTAAGCCTTACCATAAAGCATTCTGTATTTGTTGCAAATACATTATACTTGTTGTTCCTCATGGTCTTGACAAAATATTTATCTCTGAAATTTAATGAAAGGATTTGTGCTTTGAGTTAATCTAGGTGAAAGTATACATGTGTAAAGTAGCAGTTGTCTATATATTGGTGAGCTGTACAGGGTTTTGTGAACTCCTTGCCTGTAAAAAATAAAGTCTTTGTTTCATGAATTATTCTTAGCTATAAGAAGAAAAATAGCCTAGCTAATGTTCTTTGGCTCACAAGCAGCTTATAAAAATAATCTATAACTAAAGAAGGCTGTAAACTGATGACTTTGCTTTCTTAAGTGAATTTGAAGGAACAGCTGTTTTCCTTGATGAGCTTTCCACTGCACTTTTGGATAGTTTATCATCTCCATCAAAGCAGCCTTATCAGGACAGTGGGGAAAATTTATGTTTAAACTGGGCCAAAGGAAATCATCAGGCAACCTAGAACTTTAGAACTTTTAGTCTTTTGTCAGGTCCACCTGATGACTGCCTGTTTAGGCCAGCCTTGTAGTGTGAAGTGCTGGAACTGGACGTAGCAGAGCAAGCTGTGTAGGCAGGTGTTGGAACTTGTGCTCCTTTCTGTTAGATTTCTGACACAGGTTTGCAGAGTGAAGGCTGCAAAACGGGGACCTTCTTGGCTGCTAGGTAGTGTGTAATACTTGCTGACTTCAAGTGTACAGAGGCATCAAGGCTTAGAAAATATATTTGAAGCTAAGGACTGAAAATAAAACATACTAGTAAAGGTTTAGTTACATGATCTTGATGTGAGAAATTAAATGTGGCCCAAGTTTCAGACACAGCCATATTCAGCCCTCAGACTCTATCTGGCATGATAATTTGAATGCTAATGTCTGTAGTGATGTGCTAATATATTATAATTATAATATTATAATTAAATGCAGTTATGATCAACTTGCATGAATTATTTCTTACAATGCATATTTTGGAATCTGTTTACCACTTATTACTCAAAATCATAATGCAATTTTGTGAGTCTTGACAAAGTGGAAATGACTAACTCTGTTGAATACAAAATGTTGCAAGTGTGAGAAGTAGAAACCACTTTTGGTTAAAATCCATGCTTTTATGCTGTCTTGTATGTCATAGGTTTCTTGAATAGGCAGAATAAATACATTTCTCTTAATTGGTCCAGGCATGCTGTGCCTGAGTATGCACATTACTTTGGGATCTGGATCTACATTGTCTGAGCCCTGCATGTCATACAGCCCATTACACAGGTGGGTTTGAAGTGGTGACTTCAATGATAATATGGAAATGGGCAGAGAAGAGCTTTGTAACTTGATGTGAGTGTAGGGCTGTTGAAATATGATGGCTCCTCTTCAAAAGAAAAGTACTATAAAAAGTGTATGTAAGGACTGTGATGAGACAAATCACCTCAGTTCTGATGTGAATGGACTAATCATTGTGTTTGTAATATCACTGTACATTATGCTTCTAGAATTGTTCTAGCCTGTTCATATTGCAGAGACATAATGTGTCTGTTTGTCTTGAAGCGTGGTTGTTATTGACAGTTGTACAATTTCACATTGGCTGTTGAGAGAGGACTTAGCATGGAACTGAAGTTCCCTCTTTGCAATCCATACCCATATGACAGATGCAAATCACATTTAGAAATGGATGTGTATTAACATAGATGTCTCCTAATTTACTGTGAGTGTATACTGAGTACCTTACACCTTTTGTATCAAGGTGGGTAAAGGGAATTACTGTGTTTTTATTAGAAACATTATAAGCAGTTTCCAATATGTTACACCAGCAACTCTGTGTATTTTAAAAAACAGAAACTGAAGAAAAATAAGACAATGTGCCTAGTGTGCAAAAATCCTTTATCTGACAGAAATAGTTTCACTTAGTAGCTTTAACCCTCTGTGCCCTCTGGCTTGTAAGCATTTCATTTGGTGGCAATAATAGAAGTTTTATTATTCAGTTTCTGTAAGTCTTGATTTACAAAATCTAATAAGTAAATATCTGTTGCTGGTACTATTAAGATACTCTTTCCTCTCCTCAATTTTTTTCTTACTTAGATAAACCAAAATTCTGGCAGTTCTGATTTCATTTCTATCTACGAGATGTTGTACAATCTTGTGCTATTGAATATTGTATTTTGGGCTGAATCCTTTCCATAGAGAACATTCACTCAAATCAAGGCCTACAAAGTGTAAACAGGAGATAAATTGAGTTTCAGCTTTGAATCCTGATCTGCTTTTTCCTATTTTTTTTTTTTTGAGAAGAATACCATTAAGCCTCTCCTGCCTTTATCTGTTTCCTTCAAATGTATTTTTCATTTGTAAGGCAATTTAACCAGCTTTTTGCTGTTGGCTCGTTGATCATCAATCCTAGCAAGACAGCAGAATGAAAAACACATAGTGTACATCACGTATGTGTTACGTACTAAATTAAGCCATGGGAGAGAGAGCTTCCGTGCTTGTTCACTTGTACAAACTTTTTGACGTGAAGTCAAGGGAAGTAGCCATTTGAGGTTAAAATATGCCTCTCTTAATTACAGAAATATAGTAAAGAAAATAAAATTTGTATATAGAAGGCATAATTATTAATGCTTTTTGTATTTCTATTAGAAATGTCAGTGTGTTTAAGCATCTTTGTGAGTCTCACAGGAAAGCTTGAAATAATTTGTTGAAAAATTAACAAGTTTGTTTCATCACATTTAATGGATTCTTAAATCTGTACCAGCTTATCAAAGGAAACATTAATTAAAAGTGTAATTGACTAGCCAGCTGTTCTCTGTTTTCTGTCCAGCAGCCTCTATTTAAAACATTACAAAACATGTAAAGCTCTTTATCTGTGACAGATGAGAAGTTGCCCAAGCCAAATTCTGCTCAAGCAGTGAGATTTAAAGGATGGTTTCTTGGTTTGATGCATGTTGGGTCATCAGTATGTGTAGGCATGTGCTTCTTTGTGCAGAGACAGGCTACATTGCCATCTGGCAGAGAAAGCCCTTGGAAAACACGACATACAAGGTTAGCACACCAGAATGTGTTGCTCCCAGAGGGAAGCACTGCATCCCCAGCTGAGCATGTGGCTGCATTTTCCTCACCACACACCAGAAATACTCTAGTAACAGTGCAGTTTCTCAGGTTGGGCTTCTATACTGAAAGCAGTAAACAGGCATGTACTGAACACGAGCTCTCCCTTGCTGAATTGGCATACTTCAGCAGTGTATAGTGTAGAGGTCTTTCTGCATGAGTAGAGTATGTTTTGTCTGTTAGGTTTACAGTCTTCATACCCAAGCTTGGAAATTATTTTTTTCCTCAGGAAGCCATTCCATGTGTTAGTTTTCCTTTTGTGAGATGGTTGAGAACTGTGAAGGTCCCACTGATCGTGGAGAGTCTCCATTGCTCTTTTTGGAGGTCCTCAGCTAGCAGCAGCAATGTAACCAGCCTGCTTTTGTGTTGTGCTCTCCATTGGGCCACTGTAAGACAAATCATGCTCAAACTCAGCAGCTTTTACTTTCCTGAAAACAGAGTTTGGCCCTTGCTGGAGGATAACACCGCACTCTCAGGGTTTGAAGATTTCTTTGAACTTTTGTCTGCCATTTGCAGTTGTGTTGGTTTTGTTTTTTTTAATGTATGAGAGCCAAATTTCTGTTTGAGTTAGAATTTTTATTAGAATACTGTTATTAAAAATGGAAATTCCAGTTGCCATTAGCCCACGTGACCAAAACCCTGAAACCTCTTTTGTTTATGGAGTGGAGGATGAATGTGATACTCATTCTCAAATTAAGACCTGTCACAGTAGAGGTTCCTGATCCTTTTTTTTGGCTTTCATTCAAATTACTTCCTGAGGGACCTCTTGCTCACTCCATATTTGGATTCGTTGTTATGTTCAGCTCCCTTACTCCCATCTTAAATGTCATCCTGTTTTCACTGGGTGACTGGAAGATTGAGTTAAAAAGTTTTGTTCTGAAGTGCAAGACAAGTGTTTGTAACACTGAGGAGAGGTAGAATGCAGCAGAAACCGGGGTGCTGTCGTGGCACGACAGCAGTGAAGGAGAGTAACTCAAGGAACAGCAAAGAAAAAAGGACTGGGAATAGAGCAGAACTTTGCCTATTGTTTTAGATTCAAAGTTAGTGTTTCACTGGGTATATTATATTTGTGAGTCTGGAATTGGAGTCTCTTTACTTTAGTCATGGCTGGAGAGCTCAGATGGAGTAATTTTTGGAAGAAAATCAGGGATAATACAGTCTTCCAGTATGCTATGTTGTAGGATCATTACGAAAAATGCACTGTAGCAACATAGAACTGGATCTTCCCTGAAAAAAGATAAAAAATCTTGCAAGCTGTGGGCCATGTGCAAAGGTAAACTCAGCTTGATTATTGAAGCTGCTTCAAAACAGAGTAGGCTTGATTTTAGGGATAGGAGTGCTTAATAGTTGTGGTTTTTTGCTTTTGGGGTTTTTTTGTGGGCTTTAATTACATTTGCAGTTGCAGATGCTGGCAGCTGCAAGATCTTGTTATAGCTTAATATTTCTTTTTCCTGTAGTGTAGAGGGGACTTGAATGTATTAGGTCTCCCTAAGATTGATCCTCCCAACTGGAGGGGAAAAAAGGGAAAACCTGGTAGACCGAGCAATTACGTAATGTATCTTATCCTTTCAGTTGGAGTCTGTTCAAGTGATGCTGTTTGTGGCGTGAGAGGAGAATGAAATGTGAATAGCAAGTTATGCATGCCAGCAATCAAAAGAACACGAGACATTTCGTGGCAGTCTCAGCTGAAAAATATGGTTAGATAATCGGCTTAAAAAGTTTATTCTGTCCTTTCTGTTGCATATGAAGTTTGTCCGTAGAAAAGGGAAAAGCTTATCTCTTCATTTCCTAGCTACTGGATTGTTGAAATCCTCTATGTGGAGGCATATTAAAGTAATTCTTGTGTGGAAGATTCCTTAGTTTTCCAAAGAGCATCTGCTGCTTAGAGCACAGATCTTGAGTTTCTGAGATATATGAGAAAAACTCTGTGGGAGCAGGTCACCTGAAACCATAACGTGGTAACAGACCAGCTCTGGAGCCATAAGTGTCCCATCATCACATCCACTTCCAATCTCATTAGTAGATTGCTGTAAACTGTAATTTAAAATGTTATATGCTGATCTTTTTTCTACAGAACAGAAGAAACTGCTTGGTAGTGCTGTATGGTAAATACGATTATGCAGCCAGTCTGTATGTCCCTTCACTTATTGGTGGAGTAAAGCTACTGGTTGTATTGTATTTAATAACTGGCTTATGTTTTATTTAGTAACTTTCACTGTTTCTTAAATATTTCTTTTTCTCAGAATCTTGGAAAAATTTGGCTTGGATGGAGATTCTGGAGGTCATTTGGTTTAACCTCTTGCTCAAAGCAGGGCTATTTTCAACATTAGATCAGATTGCATGCAGTTTTCCCAGTTTGAAAAATCCTCAAGGATGGGAAGTCTCCAGCTGCTCTGTACCACCTGCTTATGTGCTCAGTTGGTCTTGTGGGGAAGAAATATTTTTTTCTAAAGCTTGTGCAGTAATTTCAACATGTTGTCACTTGTGACTGTCTAGTTTTGTCCTTTCATTGTGCACTGCTGACAAGAATCTGCTCCCAGATTTTTTCTAAGTGCCCTTTAGATAGTAGAAAATGCCCACTTAGCTTTCTCCATACTAAATAAATTCAGTTTCCTTAGTCTGTCCTCATTTGGCAAATTATTTGAGCCTAGTTGTCTTAGAGGCCCTCCTGGTTTCCCTCTAGTTTTTTGATAGGTGTCTTGTACTGGAGGCCCAAACTGGAATCCTTATTCTGCATAGGAGTAATACTCAAGTAAAGTGTAATCACTTACCTTCCTCTTGCTGTCCTTGCACTATTGCAGCACAATACAGGTCAGCCTTCACTGCTACAAGAGTGTTTTGTCTTCCTGATACTCAGATTTATCCTGGTATGTTTCCCTGCTTATTCTTTTCTCAAAATTTATACTAATGTCCCTCACTGTCCTATCTGCATGGAAAAAGCCATTCTCACTGACAAGAATAATTAAGGTGTAATCATAAAGGAAATAGGCAAATAAGTACCAGTTTATTAGCACAGATATCAGTAGCTTTGGAGCTTTGTGCTTCATACTACTCTTTTAAATCTGCTGGCTGAATTAAAATTAGTATAGCATAGCCTTACGGGTATTGTTCCTCCAGATGGGTCACGTAGACCATATAGTCATTATCTGACTCTACTCAGCACTTCTCAGGCCACTCCTTGAATATTGTACTCAGTTTATACTGAACTATACAAAAAAGATGTGGACAGACTGAAGAGGGTCCAGAGCAGGGCCATGAAGGTTATCAAAGGACTGGGAAGCCTGCTGTATGAAGAAAGACTGGGACAAGTGGGTTTGTTCAGCCTTGAGAAGAGAGGGCTTAGGGGAGGCCCTGTGACCATGTCCTGGTACTTGAAGCACAGCTACAAAGAAGATGGAGTCTCACATTTTACAAGTAGTCACATGGAAAAAAACAAGGGGTGGTGGATGGAAGTTACTCCCAAGGAGATTCTCATTGGACACAATAGGAATTTTTTTCAGAATGAGACCCATCAACTGTTGGAATAATCTCCCCAGGTGGATTCCCTGGCATCAGACACTTAAAATTTGACTGGACAGGGTGCGGGGCCATGTTGTCTAGACCATGCTTTTCTCAGGAAAGGTGGGACCAGATGATCCATGGGATCCCTTCCAATCTGGTATTCTATGCAGACCTATTTAATGTGACTCTGAGAATGGTATATAAACACCATGCTATTGGTTTTCTTTTCCTCTGTGGCTTGGGTGAAAGTATTTCTCACCCTTTTTTTTAGTGATGGGTGATACCTGGAGGAATGTTGACTCCAAAGTTTCAGCTCTGGATATAGATGAGGTAGCTACCTTGCAGATAGTTAAAAATAAAAATATACTAAGAATATAAAATCTTGTACAAAAATATCTGGATAAAATTATTCAGATCCTGAAGACATATTTTGGATTTTTCCCCTTCATATTGTTATAACTTGTTAGAATAATGTGGTATTCTAAGTAAAGAATTACAGTTTTACTGCAGGTTTTATACACAAGTGTCAGGTGTAGTGACCTGTAAGCAGAGTGTGAAAACATGGTAATGTGTGTATGTTCTTTTCAAATTTAAATTAAAGTGAAATTTTACATGGGCTGAATTAGGATTTTTTTTTTGCTTATTTTGTGTAAGTTGGTCTGTAATCTTACAGTGTTACGCTATGTATTTCTCAAGAGCATCCAGTGTTTGTTTTTTATGAGTGATTTTTTTCAGATACGTGTTGTTAGTTGACATCTCTCACTTTGAGAACCACAAGTTTCTTGTGACAGGATTTGGATGAGGAATGTATGGGAGAAATATTAGGCCATTGTTTCTGTTCTGAACTGTGGTCTCCACTTCTGGTAAACTGAAAGAAGAAGATTTCTAGTTTCTACTGGTTTATTTGGAATGTGAGGCATTATCCAGCTGTGAACACAAATCTATGGATCAGAGGGCAGAATTAGTTACATGTAGCTAATTTTGACTGCTGATCAGTTTCCATACAGGGGTCAGAATATTACTTTCTGTAATGCAGACGAGGCACAGATAGATTCTTCCTGGAGCCCTTTCAGCTCTTCCATTCCTGCATGACATCTGTGTGGAAAGTACAGCCATCTGCTCCCTGGCCCTCTCCCTCCTCCAGGCTGCCCCTGGGGAACCACTGCAGTTTTTTTCTTCCTCTAGTACAGCAGTCCAACGCAACAGAACAGCTAGTCTCTCTTCTCGTAAGAGTTCCCTACTGCTCTGTTGCTAGTGTATATATGTGTTTATTTCTTAAAGGTTCTGAGCTTCCCTTGCACAAAATTGAAAATCAAGAAGTGGTCGTACTTTGTCTTTATTGACCTCAGGAAGGTGTGTAAGAGCCTGAATAGGAGCAGGCTGCCTTCTTCAGAGCCATTAACTTGAGTGCTTTCAGTACAGTGATGGGTGGAGAATCCAGGTATAGCCTTCCTGCTTGCAGAACCCATGTACTTTCTTAGTGTGGTCCATATTGGATGGTCAATGCTCCTACGAAATTTCCACAGCAGTTGTCATACTGATTTAAAGAACAAGATTCATGTTTTTGACAGTTCTTGGCAGGTAGAACTGTGGTAGCAGTGTGGGAGATTAGTTGAAATTGATTTATAACAGATACATGGACCGACTCTCTTTCACCATCTCCATTATTTCTTGTATAATTATTGGAAATTATGTTTCATAGGCTGATGATTATTTACATTCCACTTCCTATTTATGCTGTCTGTCTGTGCTAGTAGAATATTCATCAATCACCTGGGCAATGCACTGGTCATGATTCAGCATTCCCCAAGAACTATTGTTGATTTCCTGTGGCTGATATTGTTCTGCAGCATTCAGCTTTAGTTTGGGGTTCTTGTTAATCCTGTGAAGAAGTCACTTGAATTCAAGAGTCCTTCTAGGAGTATGTTGTTGTGTGTTTATATATTGTACTCAGTGTCACATTAAATAGGTCTGCATAGAATACCAGGTTGGAAGAGATCCCACATTGTATCATAGCCATCTGGTTTTAATTTTTACTTAGTTTAACAGCCTCACCTAGGAAACACTCTCCTTTCTTGGACAAATCACTAAATATTTTGCACACGTATGTATGGGATCCAGATAACTTTTAATACTTTGAGGGCCAGTGATATTTAGAATATATAAAATTAAAAATTCCTAAGAGGTTTTTGCTCAAGCACAGTGTAAAGGGAAAGGGAGTTACTTAAAATGGGTGGGAAACATTGCTAAGCACTGAGCTACACTTTGTTCAAACTGAATTTGAACCATTACCTCTGCTGCTAGGGAAGCTATGTGTTCTAAGTAAGACATATTCTACTGAATTTTCCTCCATCAGTTTGATCCTAGAGTGGGGTTGTAATGATGAGTTTTAATGATGGCAGTGATTTGACAGAAGCACAATGGTTGTGACTTCGCTGCAAGATTGGTAGGTGGGAAGCCTTTCCAAAAACATTAGAAGAAAACCAGAAAAAAATGCTTTGTGCTCAAAGTTTTTTCTGTTCAAAATGGGAAAGTTTCATGTTCCTGTCAATCAACACAAGTATAATCAGACAACAGGCGACCTTGTTAAGCAAAAAAGCAGTATGTTCACTTTGGAAAGATTCATAATACAGTGAAGGAGGATTGTGAAGGGGGTTGTAGAAATGCTGCAATTTAGAACAAGGTGACAGTCCAAAATTCACCATACACATTTATCTTAGAGTTTCATAACTTCTTTTATTTCGAAGTTGTTCTGTCATCTTTTCCTTCACTCTGCCTGTCTATAATTTTTTGGTGTCTTTAGCTGTAGTAACTCTCTTCCTTTTAATCTATTGCTAACATTTATAAAGGACTTTAAGAGTTGTTTCTTGTTTCTTTGTGGTTTTTTTTACAATGCAGGAAAAGGTTTAATATTTCTAGATGTATAATATGTAATACAGAGGTCAATTTTTCTGTCTGCCACCCTGTTGTTGTTGCTGTAGACATTTACAGATCCATTTTTGTAAAAAAAATATGGTAATTTATGGGGGGATTTGAGAGTCAGTTATCACTATGCTAGAGGGTAATCTATAATTCTGTCGAGTAATTGCTGTAAGCTTAAAGATCAAGTGTGAAATTGTCTAAGGTATTTAAATGAGCAGATTTAACAGTGGTTTGCAGTCTTTATAAAAATAAGTATTTCAAGATGGACTATAGCTGACTTCTGGGGAAATGTATTAAAAGCAGATTAAAATGATGATATAATTCCTGGATTACATTTATGCCTTCTTTTCCAAATACTTGTAGAGATGGAACTCTTAATTTTGACCCTTACATTGCCTCTCAAGTTTAATCTCTTTCCCTTTTTACATCAGTTTTGTTCTGCTTTCCAGAGAACAGCAGTTCTCTAGACGTGTTTCTAGTGCATGTCACGTTCTGTAAAACTTTGGCACTCAACTCCTCATTGTGGTTCTAGTATGGAGCAGTTAATTTAGCATGCTTAGTATTAGCAGATAGATGTGCTGTTGTTTGTGCTCTTCTCTGTTTTAATTTCAGGGTGTAGCTCTTGCAGCTTTGGCTTCTGCATGCCACATTCTTCTCTTTCGTGCTACATGTTAAAATTCACTTTGGTCTTGCCTTGGACTTGCTCTTACAAGCTGCTTCTCATTTCTCTTAGCTCCTCCATTATGCCAGTGACAGACGTTTATACAGTGTAGTGAAGTATCTGTCTGATGTTGGCAATGGAGGGCTGGAGAGCGTGACCTCCGGAGGTCCTTCAGTGATTTCTGCTGCTTTAGAGGCAGGAAATGTTCTACTCTGCTCACTACAATCATTGCTGACATTCAAAATAAAGTTATTAAGCAATGAAAATAGGAAAACTTGAAGGTGGTGGGGCCCAAAGGGTCAGGCAGGGAAAGTTGCTAAGGGATAAGCTGCTGATTGATTGCAGCTACTGAAACAAAGCTTCTGGCTGTGGAAGAGAACTGTGATACAACCCTGAGAAAATAGCTAGTGCTTCTGAAGCTTTCTAGTGATAAGCTTTTGCCACTCTCTCCCTTACAAATAATGATCAGAGCTAGCTGTTCTGGTCCTTCACTGTCTTCTCACTTCACAGTTGCTGAAGCATTTAACTGTAAAAAAAGCTTTTTTTTCCCCTACCCTCCTCATCAATGATTTCTTCTGTCATAGTGTGCTATGAATGTTTGTTGCAGGGTCAGAAAACCTCTACAGTCATTGCAGCAGTATCAGTGGGAATAAGTAGCAAGGGATGGAGAGTGTGGTACCATGACAGCCAGTAGCTGCATTGATGTAGGCATGTATAGAACTGCAGGTGCAGTACTTGCAATGTAGAGAAAGGAAGCCATTTTTGAGGAAAAAAAGGGGGAGACGGGAGTTCAGAATTTGAAAATTATCCCAGGAGCACAATGTCATGCTTAAGTGTTCCATGGCGTGTCAGCTAGGTGCAGAGAACAGTCTTCCACACCTGATTTTAGGATATTTAGCATAAATATGGTTGGTGTTTCATTAATTTCTGTCACCTGTGGATTATCATCTTCAGAAATGTATTCTCTGGGGTTTGAGAAATACTTGGCATTGGCTTGTACATTGCCTGTGCTCCCTCACCCTCCATCCAGAGTTAAGACTGACTTGAAGGTAAGTAGGAAGGATCAAAGCATTCCGTTCCTTCAGGATATTCCTTCTTCATGCTGTGGAACACTCGATTGCCCTGGCAGGTTGCAGCAGTTTAGCATGTTCTCCTGTATCATACAAAAAAAATTAAAATATTACAAACTCTATGGATCTATGGTGTCTTTTTGGGAGAAGGTTCTGGTGACTTATCTGGTAAACACTTTGGCATGTGCTTGAACACTGAGTGTGTCAAGGAGTGGAGTGGAATTTGCTTAGCTGTTCTGTGACAGAAAGGCACCACAGCGAAATAATCTTTCTTAAAAACAACAGCAAAAAAAGTGTGCTAATTCAGTTGGAAATTTCCAACCTTAAATCTGTATAACTAATGTCAGAAAGTTCAGGACAGAAATTGCCACAGACCACAAAATATGCCCTGCCATGTGGGACTTGATGTGGTGTAGAAAGGAGAGGCAAGCCATGGGGGTGATCCCAAACTATATGAGCAAATGATTGGATCTGTGTCTTAACTCTCTTTTCACACACACTGTAATTCAGAAAGAAGTATTTTCCATGATAGGGTGTAACTAGGGGAGCATTATTTCGTGATGTTACTGTAGCATGGCAGATAGTAAGCAGGGTGTTGCTATAATTTGTTTTATGTTATTGTTGCTTTGGGGTGTTTTTGTTTGATTTGCTTGAAGCTCTGCAAGAAGAAAGATTTTTGCAGGTTGGCATAGTCCTCAAAGGAGGAATTGTGGTGCCAGTGGTGATTCTGGAGACAAACTTGAGCAGCTGGTTTACAGAGTTGTTGCCAGCATGCAACAGTAACAGCAAAACAGACACATGGCAGATTAATCCAGTGTGCTTTCACTGTCCCAATGAGACCAGTGATAGGGAGCTGTGTCGTCCCTGTGTCATGTTTTATATAGCACCTGGAAATCACAGAGGGAAATACCGCTGAAAGTGCAGAGAAGGTGCTGTGCTGACTCTGAAGAGCAATTGTATGAGTTGATACTCAACTGCACGAGGCACTGAAGATCACTTGGGTACTGGTGTTCATAGGATATGAACTGCTCTGTGTTGTCTTTTTGCAAGCAAAGTATATATGCTTTGTATGTTTAACTTAAAGCTTCTACTCAGTTATACTCCATTTTAGCTGTGTGCTGTTTAATCACAGCAATACATGACAGAGATAACTTGTATTTTTTATGTAATTTCTCCACCATGCCAGATTAATTTGAGTTCAAGTCTTGTTTTCAGTAATTCTTTGCAGTTGCTTCAGCTTCACACCCTTCGCAAGCTGAGTGGAGTTGTCCTCTTTCATTGTCCAAGTGACAGCTAAAGTATTGAGTGCCACCAAATGCAGCGTTGACCTTTATGGAACTTTGCAAAACATGTTCTTGCATTTTGACAGTGAACTGCTGATACCATTCTGAGCATTGTTCTCCAAACAGTTTTGTGCCCATCCTGTAATAAGTACTTTCATGTAAATTATGGTTCTGTTGAACAGTTACCAGAATGCTGTGTGAAATAGTATAAAATAACCTCACTGAAATCAAGCATGTAGAAAACAATCTGCTTCCTCCCTGTCCACAGAATCTGTTTCTCTGCCATGATGAAAATTAAATTGATTTGATGAGATTTTTTTCTTGCTATTGCAAATCTATCCTGGTTATTACTCATCTTGCTTTCCAGGTGGTTGGAAATAGTTTCCTAGCAGTTCTTGATCTTTGCTACTAGGTTTCCATGAAGCAAGTGTAGTGTGTCTCATCCCATTCTCCAAATAGGCAGATGGAAGGAGCATGGGAAAGATTACTTTTGAGTCTATAGGTGGATGCAGTCACTGCTGGAGCACAACTGTGTTTGTGTTTTGTCTTGTATTACCTAGTTCTGTTGTGTCATACAGACCCTAAACAACCCCCTGCCCATTGCTCCGCCCACAGCCTCTTTGCTTGGCTTCCTTGGCAGCTCCTGTCCCTGAGTTCCTAAAGCTAGAAGTATGTTTTCTCCAGATTTCTTGGATCCAGACCCTTAAGTCTGTAGATACCATTGGAGTTCTTTTTAGCTGTAGTTCTGCTAAGGCAACTGGAAGGAAATCTGTGTGCGCATGGACATAAGTGTCAATAGTTTGTATAGTAAAAGGCAAGCAAGGAGTTTTCCTCAACTTTTTCTGTATGTGTGTGTGTGTGCATATATATATACATGTGTAAAACATATATGTGTGTGTGTATGTGGGACAGAGTTGTTGCTAGGCTTTTCAGCAGCTTCCAGCATAAACGAGGGGTTTGGGATGGGATGTTTAAAAAGCTGGAGGCCTTGTTTGGGGACTAACATGTATGTAGTATATTGATAGCATACAAGTAATTATTTGGTTACTACAGACAGTAGTGATTTATATTATTCTGAGGGTGGCAGATGCTGAGAGAAGATGATGGTGCTACCATTTTCTTTGCAACAGCATTGTCTCCATCCCTGGTATCTGAGGTTGTTGAAAGCAAATGTGGAAAAGTATTTCACATTGGCAGGAGAAAAAAGCTGTGCTTATAAAAATGTGTGCACTTAGTGCCAAAAGAACAGCCACTTGGAAATGTCACTGAGGCTTTGCCAGAGAAGCTACTGGAGCTCCAAGCCAAGATTTACCAAAAAGGGATGCATGATTGTTCTCCAGTTCTGAGACAAGTTAAAACCTAGAGCCCCTGACTTAGAAGCAATTGTATAACAGAGGTAGCACAATGGTGACAAATAAAGGAAATGTAATATCTGCTAAGGATGTTAATATGAGAAGATGACACTTGGATTTCTGAAAGAATTAATACCTTCAGGTCACTTTGCTCTACTGTGCAGTGTAGGCATTTTTTCTCTGCAGTAACAAACTGCACCGTGAGAAAGTGTGTGTCTGTGTAAATGTGTGTATTTTAGGTTCCCATCATTTATGCATATATTTATGGACACATTGATTTAATATTCTTCATTGTGGCTGTTGGTCATCTCTTCAAGCAACTTTTGTAACTCATCTGGTGAGGAAAGACCATCCTGCATCAAATCCCAGTGCATTTAGAGAGCAGGGAATGTTAATAAGGGACATTATAGGTGCATGTGTGACATGAGTTGAGACAGTTTGAAACCCTGAAACATCTCTGTTTGCTCAATATCTGGCAGCAGAGGAACTTCTGCAAAGAAAGTAAAAAAGCTTTGAAAAGTTCAGTTTCATTATTGACTAACCCTGTCATTGTCATGGGACGATGAGTATTGCTTGTTTGCAGAAGTACTGGGAAGTACATTAATAAAATAGTGGATGAGTTGCACAGCAGTTCATTGTAAATGTTCTGACAAGAATGATGTTTACAAAAGTTGATGGCAAATTGACTCTTGATTTAAATAGGCATTGGTACCTGGAGAGATAAAGGATCAACATATCATTCTGGCTATAATCAGAAAAATGGCCTCTGGCTGGTTGTCGCTAAACAAGGAACAGACATGAAAACACTGCAGCAAATTCTGTTTTCATGCATCTTTATAAAAATTCAGACTTTTCAGTATGTTGAATGTATATCTACAACCTTTCAGTTTTTTTACTTTATCTAGGATATCAAATGAATACTTTCAGATAGACAAGCAATCATATTGGTTTGATGATGACATATCTAGAATATAAATACTAAAATGTGTGGAAATCTATACAAATCACTGAGTTTTCTAACTCCATTTTGAACTACTTCCTGTCAATACGGTTCATGAGCAGAAGTACTACTCTAAGAAGTCACTGAAGTTATATTTATTGTAGCTATAATTTGTTAATTGTGTTGTGTATATGGAAATTAACAGAGTAGAAGCATTTGACTCAGTTCTGCAAGACTGCTGGGCTAAGGAGTTGGATAAATTAAGTTGTTAAATGGAATAAAATCACAAATGCATAAAAAACTAAACAAGTATTAATTTTTAACCATTACTTTAAAAACAAGCAGATGTGACATGGATTATCCACTGAACTACGTCGCAAAGCCTCCTGTTTTGACTTTGTTTCTAAAAATTAGCTCTACAGACCTTTCTAAGCCTTGCTTTCCTGAAGGCAATGTTATGAAAATGTAACAAGTAGAAAAGAAAAATCCTGTTTTAAAAACATTTCTGTAAGTCCCTGCTCCCACATGGTCAACAGAAAAGCCCGACTGTCTGGCAGAACTGAGTCAAAGGCGTGCACTCTGCTAACTTTCAGATACACAAAACATTTTTAAAACTTCAGGACTGAAGTGGTATTCTTGCAAAAGGTTGTAGTGAGTATACATGCTAATTTAGCAAAGTGGGTGGATGTGTTAAAGTGGATTATTAGTGAAGGTTGAAACAAGTGAAAAACACAATGAAAAAAATAGCTAATTTGCTAACAGAGATTGAGGAACACAGACTAATTCTCTTTTTTAGAAATCCATTTGGTTTAAAAATGTTTGCTTAACCTGAGTGGGATTTGAAGAGAGAAGACTGCGAGAGGGTCTAAAGACTGAAAATTGAATTGCATCAGTCAGTTGAAATTAAGACACTTGAAGTAAGCAAGGGTTCATCTAGGATGAGAATAGTCAGACCTCTTAAGTCTCAGTTAATTTGACACATAAGGTAGGAAAAGAACTCTCAGTTTTAAAACTGAGAGCCTCAGAGACCTATTGCTCCTTTCAGATGGGAATATGTACAATGTAATGCAGAAAACCTGTTTGTTTTATCCTCTGAAGTTGAAAACCCCTGTAAAAAGGGTATTGATTAGTTTCTTTCCTATGATACCTACACAATCCCTCATTGACATAATACCAGTGTGGTACAAGTATTTGTTTATTTCATGCCCCATGGTAGTGTGAGACTGGACACTGAAGTAATGTAGGTTTTATTTATGTCTTTTACTGACATCTTTCTACTGGCTGCTTCCTCAGTGCTTGTTCTGTAGTTGTATAATTATGCTCAAAGGTTGCAGGAGGATTGTGTGTGATTTTTATTTCATTTATTAACTAGCGTATCTGTTTAATGCTTGTTAGCAGCGGTACAAATTGTATTGATAAGGCAGCATCCAGTTTTTATTTCAGTGAGCAGTTGTGAAAAGTAACCCATGCCAGATTTTAGCACCTCAGGTATACTGCTTGACCCTCAAGCCCAGATACTGAGCAATTTTGATCTCATACGTGTTGCATTGAGTAAAGATTTTTGCCACTGTCTCACATAAGCAGGCTGTAGAAGCAGGGTTCACAGGAAACATGCTTGGTTCATTTATCATGGGCTGCAAAACTGGCTGGAATCCTGTCGTGTTTTAATTTTCAATTACTTGCTGATAGTAGGAAAGGACTCATGGAAGAGAGCTCATTTGGTTCACTGGTGGAATGGTGTTAAATTTGCTACATTTGCTGGTGCTTTTAAACTGGGAGGAACTCCTGGGAGGACTGGGTTGTCATTAGTAACACCCTTGACAACCTGGACTGCACAAAGGCTGGAAGAAATTAAGTCCTTTAGCACAGGGAAGAGAAAAGTCAGCTCCCTATAGGAAAAGATGCAATAGGTTAACGTTGAAACAAGTTGTACAGCATAGAACAAAGCCTTGGAAGATAAAGGACAATTAAATATAGTAATAAATAGTGTAGGAGAACTGTTTTATTGTTTAATCATCATAAGTCTTTAAGAACAAATACTTGTTATGACTGATGAAAACATATTTACATTGTTTACATGTTTACTAGACAACCTCTTGATGTCTCTTTTGGACTTGCTTGCCTTTGTTTGGGTTTTATTTGTTTGCACTTTTATAATGGAAAGAAGAAAGGTTTTAAAAATAACATCACACTCCTAGAAATGTTCTCAACCCACCCAAGTAGCTCATCTCTTCATTCTTTACCCATTCAAATCTTAACAAATAAAAACTGAAGGAAGGTACACCTTCATAACCTATTTATGTGTTCATGAAGAGAGCATAAACACTGAAAGTCTATAATTTTTTTCTTTGCAGGCTACGGGAAGACAGAATTAGGATAGAAAGGATGGAGAACTTCAACTTTGAATACTGCCATGCGTTCCAGCTTATTACTGATTTTTACACAAAAGAAGTGCCTGATAATACAGGTATGTAATTCAGATTTTTGTGCAAATGTGCCTCATATTAAGTGTCTGTTATTCAGTATGTCTTTGAAGCAGGCATCCTGTTAGCCCTTACACAAATAAGGGATACATGTGGGTGCATCCCTTCAGGTCTCATGGACTTGTCTATGTCTAATTTATTTAAGTGTTCCCTAACTCGATTCTTCTTTGTTAAGTAGAAACCTTCATTGCTCCAGAATTTCCCACTGGTCTGAAAGGCCTTGGATTCCTCAAGGCACATCTTACCAGTAAAGACCAAGGCAAAGAAGGCACTGAGTTCCTCAGACGCATCCATGTCGTTTGTCACCAGATCTGGCCCACATTTTCCCCTGTCTTAATTTTGCTACTGATGTTCTTGTGGAAACTCCTGTTGTCCTTTATATAACCTGCCAAGCTAAACTCCAGGTGGACTCTGTTTTTCCTAACTCAATTGCTGCAAGCTTGAACAATGCCTCTGTATTTTTCCTGGGCCATCTGTCCCTGCATCCACCTCTCATATTCCTCCTTTTTAATGTTTGAGTTAATCAGGGTGAACTTGTTTATCCATGCAGACCTTCTGCCACCTTTCCTTAATTTTCTGAACACTGAGATCTTTTTTGAGCTTGGAGTAGGTGAACCTTGAAAGTGAAGATGATTAAGGTAGAAATGAATACAGGGCTACCTTTCTTGCTTGCTTATTTCATAGCTTGAAGATGTGTGTTGTTTAGACAGATTTAAATTCAGAAGTCTATAGCAACTGAGGGAGATTACTCAGCATCTGAAACATTTCTTCGAGTTCTTGTGTATGTAATCACTTCTAGCGGCTTTAAAACCATCTCTTAAAAAGCTTAACTACATAGGGTTTTAAATAATAGCATTTTATGTTGAGAGACCATGTAGCAAATTTTCCTGTTGTTGCAGCTGGAACAGGAATTGTAGTAGAGCACTGTTAGAAACATTATCAAATATGAATAGCTGTCTCCTAAAGATAGAACCATATTCTCTAGACTGGCTAAGGCAGATAAATCATCAATACATGTGCCAAGGCCTGTTCATTCCTTTTAGCTTGCACAGATGTTGCCTGCAGTAACAGAGATTTCAAAATTGAGTTCTTAGTTTGTATATCTAGAAATTTCTAATGCCAATGGTTAGTCATTTTTATGAAGAAAAACCTGTGGAGTCAGATGTTTTATGTTTCATAATGTGTTTATATTATTGTAATGTTCTGGATCCTTTGGAACCATAAATGTTATTTTGGAACCTTGCTTTATGTTGATTTGCATATATATGATAGAACAGTCTACATCTTACAGATTTCTGTTTAATTAAATTGAAAAATAGATTATGCTTTTTCTAAAATACATAACAAGCAGTGAGTTAACAAGAAAATAACATGTGTTTTAGGTCCTCAAAAACTGTCTGCAATACTAAGCCTGGATAAGCCTGTTATTTGTGCTCTGGCAGCAGTAATTGCATACCTCAAAGAATTTAATTTGGAAAGGATGCTTTATAATCCAAGGTGAGTTGCTTTATGTAAACTTGCAATTCAACACACGTACCAGTGTTACCTTGTAAGTTTTAGCAGACAACTTCCCTTCAATGTAATGAATGCACCTGCTAGAGTGATAAACATAGTCTTTGTAAAAATTATACCTTACATTTAAGCTTCTAATCAGAATTGAAAGAATCAAGTTAGATCATTTTTTTTCAGTGGTGTTTCATGAGAATCTCCATGAAGTGTGTTTGTCTAGACATTACAATAATTAATGTAAATGAACACTTACTGCTGCCAAGTGTTACTGAAAACAAACAAGGTGCAAAAACTAGGGGGCGAATTTTAAAGTTTGTTAATCATAGAATGGTTAAGTGTAGAAGGGGCCTTAAAAATCATCAGATCCCAACCTCCCTGCTTTAAGCAGGGACACCTCCCACCAGTCCAGGCTGCACAAGCCTCATCCAACCTGGCCTTAAATACCTCCAGAGAGGGGGCAGCCACAACCCCCCTGGGCAACCTGTTCCAGCATCTTACTAATTTCATGGTGAAGACTTTCTTCCTTATGTCCAACCTAAATCTTCCCTCTTTCAGTTTAAAAACATTACCCCATGTACTATCACTGCCATCTCTGATGAAAAGCCCCTCCCCAGCTTTCCTTTAACCCCTTCAGGTACTGGAAGGTGCTCTAAGGTCTCCCTCGCCCTCTTCTCCAGGCTGAACAGCCCCAACTCTCTCTGCCTGTCTTCATAGCAGAGCTGCTCCTGGACTTTGGTCCAGGCCTGTATATGTGCCTGTGGTTGAGCTGACCTGGGTGCAGGACCTTACACTTGGTCTTGTTGATCTTCATGAGGCTGGCACTGCCCCACCTCTCCAGCCTGTCAGGGTCCCTCTGGATGGCACCCCTTCCCTCTTGGGAAGCTTGGTATCATCAGCAAACTTGCTGAGGTTACGCTCAATCCCACTCTCCATGTCTCCAACAAAGATGATGAACAGCACAGGTTCCAATAGTGACATATCAATATCAGCCATCATAGCTCAACAATAGCTGTACTTTCTTAACAAGATGTCACCGTTTGACTCAGTTCCTACAACAAGGCTCTTGATCCCCTCCCCCCTACCCAAGTAGGGAAGGAGAGAGAGAAAAAGAGAGAGACTTGGCTGGATTGAAAACTAAACTACACAGCTTTAATTAAACACTAATGAATGATACAAGAAAATATATACAATTATATATAGATGTGTTCAGGTATGGGCAAAAGCCTCTTGCCGGCCCCCCCCCTCCCAGCAACTCCCACAGCACTTCCCTGAACTGGGAAGAGTCCTGAGGAATCCCAGAGCTGCTGCTGGAGAAAGCACAGAGTGATGAGGGTCAGGAGAGCTCGAGCCTAAGGGTCGACGGTGATGGATGAACAGAGTCCTCCCCAGATGCCATGGACGGAAGAGAAAGGAAGAAGAAAAAGGAAGGAAGTTGTCTTCTGTGATCTCTGACCTTCCTCTGAGCTTATGCAGATATATGGAATGGAATATCTCTGGCCAGTTTTGCTGTCTGTCTAACTCAGCCTCCTCTGGGGGGGTCACAGATCTCACCATAGTGTCTGAGCTGGCAGAGTGAAGGTGCAACCTTGAAGACCCATCAGCTAGAAAAACATTCCAGTGTCTTATCAGCTCTAGCTAGAGAACCCTGTTGCTAGTTGAAAGAAAGCTTACTGAAGGAAAAAAAAAATCAGTAAAAAGGAAAATTGGCTTCATCCTGGCTCAAACCAGGACGCAAGGTCTGGAGCATTTCTGACAGCTTTAAAAAAAAATAAGTTAATGCTCTTATCTGTCTATGCTGATGATACTTCCTTTTGCCACAGGTGTGTAACTAATTTTCTCTTTCTATAGCTGTGGTAGCAAGCATAAGAGCAAATGTATTTTAATGTTTAGACAGTGCTCAGCAGGTTAGTTTGAGTTGGTAAGTCTATTTATTAACTGTAATGAAAAAAGATCTTAAACACATCTTGGCTTTCTGAAAAATTCTTCAAGTTGACTCAGTGGTAACTAGGAGTAGGGTAATAATTATGCAAAAATTGTTGGTAGACCATTTGTGGCCATTGGTGCAAAGTTACTACAAAAAAACAAACATGAAAACAATTTTGTCTTCTCTGAAGTAGTCCCAGCACTTAGGTTTATTAGGTATACTCACAGGAGCACTCAAAAGTCTTAACTGGATTGTACAGGTGGAATCAAGTGAAAATTGAAAGATACTGCCACTCGAGCATCTTTTTATCCTGTCTTGCACAAGTATAAAAGATTGCTATGCTACTTGGCATAGGTTTGAAAGTATCACTAAGGCTTATTATATGCTTTAATAAAACACCTTTATCTGTCATGAATCCTGTGCAAAATATTCTCTTGGTTGTCTCAGTATTCCTCTGTCCTGTAAGTAGGCAGGATTTAACTAAAGTAAGTCTGGCTGCGAACTGGAAAGTTAGAAATAAGCACTAAATCTTAGAGTTGACATTTGCATGCTGAAGGTTGCTCTAATGGACTTCATGTGAATGTAGGGTCATCTGAGTGGAAAGATAATGAACTGTTTGATGTCTTGGTGTTATGCTATGAAGAAAAACATACATTTTTTTTTATAACTTTGATCCTGTGCTCAGGATTCTACTGTAATTACCTGCTGGTTGTAAGTACATTGAACATACTGAAATAGTGAGTCAGATAGTGAGGCAAACTCAACTTTATGTTTTTCCTAATGCCAGCAAAATGCTACCTAACTACTGAAAGGAAAATCCTTTTAAGCAAAGGGTGTTAGGCTCATGGATCTTCTGTGATTCTGCAGGAAACAGAAGAGAAATACTTCCATTGCACTGTCAGGCAACTTAAAATTCCTAGGAGAATTCAGGTCAGTGAGCATATACTGATGAGTCAATGAGCATGAAGCAGTAGTTTGAGACAGTTTTCGGTTTATTAGTGTAAGTGACACGGGTCTGGATGAAAGACCTATTTGTTAGAACAGTGACAAAAATTTCTTACACTTTTCTCCCTTTTTCACATAAATGCTCTTCTCCCAGCGAAACAAAATTCCAGCTCAATTTAATAGTAAGAGTCCTGAAACATCATGTAAGAAATGAAGGATGGTCATTAACGATAGGAAATAAGTTTTGTTAAAATATTTAGGTGAAGATGTAAAATCCATTTTTAAGATCCTACATAAAGCAAAATATTGAAAAGGAAAAAAGGTTTCTGCCACAGCAGAAATGGCTAGAGTGCTTTACAGCTCTAGGAGCAGGTAAGAATAGATTTAACAATGAATGGATACAAGCTTTTTTAGTCAATGCGTTCTAATACCTTTACATACTGAGAGACCTTTATTGGCTTTCAATAGGAAGTTCGTACACAGAATCACAGAATTGTCAGAGTTGGAAATGACCTCTGGAGCTCATTTAGTCCAACTCCCCTGCTAAAGCTAAAGCAGGATCCCCTAGAGCATGTTACTCAGGGCTGCATCAAGGCTGGTCTTGAATGTCTCCAGAGGAAGGAACTCCACAACCTTCCTGGGCAGCCTGTCCTAGAGCTCTGTCACTCTCATAGTAAAGAAGTTTTTCCTCATATTTAAATGGAACTTCACATGTTCCAGCTTGTGCCCATTGCCCCTTGTCCAGGTCATAGATATGTTGAATAAGACCAGACCAAGTATTGATCCGTGGAGGGCATCATGGGTTACAGGCTTCCAGCTTGACCCTGCTCTGTTAACCTTTTGAGTTCTGTCACACAACCAGCTCTCAATCCACTTCACTGTCTGCTCATCTAGTCCACACTCCCTCAGTTTCCTAATGAGGATGCTATGGGAAGCAGTGTCAAAAGCCTTGCTGAAGTCAAGGTAGATGACATCTGCTGCTCTCCCCTCATCCAGCTTTGCAACCATTTACCTCACCATAGAAGGCTAGCAAATTGGTCAAGATTTACCCTTGGTAAATCCATGCTGACCATTCCAAATAACTTCCTGTTCTTCAATGTGTTTAAAGATGATATCCAGAACAAGTTACTCCATCACCTTCCCAGGGACAGAGGTGACATTAACTAGCTTGTAGTTCCCTGGGTCCTCCCTGTTCTTTTTGAAGACTGGAGTGATATTGGCCTTCCACCAGTCCTCAGGCACCTCTCCTGTTCTCCATGACATTTCAAAGATGATGGAGAGTGACCCGGCAATAACATCTCTCAACTCTCTTAGCACTTGTGGGTGCGTCCCATCAGGGCCCATGAACTATAGATGAACTACAGATGTCCAGTTTGGCCAAGTGGTCTCTAACCTGGTCCTCCTCTACTGAGGGAGAAGTCTTCCTTTCTCCAGACCTTTCCACTTGCCTCCAGAGTCTGGAATTCATGAGGGACAGCTTTAGCAGTGAAGACTGAAGCAAGCAAGGCATTCAGTAACTCCATCTTGTCTGTGTCTTCCACTACTAGGGCACTTACCTCATTTATCAATAGGCCTACATTTTCCCTTGTCTTCCTTTTTCTGTTGCTATACTGAAAAAAACTCTTATTCTTATCTTTAACTGCAGTGGCCAAGTTCATTTCTGCTTGAGCCTTGACCCTTCTAATTTTCCCCCTATAGAGCTTCACTACATCTTGGTATTCCTCAGGGGTTGCCAACCCCCTTTTCAAAGGTCGTAAACTTTCCTTTTGTTCCTGAGGTCCAGCCTAAGCTCTCTATTTAGCCAAGCTGGTCTTCTTCCCCATCAGCTCATCTTTTGGGTCCTGGAGATGGCCTTCTCCTGTGCCTTCAAGGGTTCCTCCTTGAAGTATGACCAGCCTTCCTGTGCTCCTTTGCCCTTCAGGACTATCTCTCAAGGAACACTCTGAACCATGCTCCGAAACAGAACAAAGTCTGCCCTTTGGACATGCAAAGAGGCAGTTCAGTTAGCTCCCTTTCCTTGCTTCTCCAAGAACTGGGAACTATAATTTTGTGATCACTGCCCGAGACAGCCTCCAAACTTCATATCCCCTCAAGACCTTTTCTTGTTAACAAACAGCAGGTCCAGCAGGGACCTTTCCCTACTTGGCTCCCTCACCAGTTGTGTCAGGAAGTTGTCTTCCACTCACTTCAGGAACCTCTGGGACTATTCCCTTTTTGCTGTGTTATATTTCCAGCAGACATCTGGGAAGTTGAAGTCCCCTACAAGAACAAGGGCTGGCAATGGTGAGACCTCTGCCAGCTGCTTATAGAATATTTCATCAACCTCTACATCTGGGTTAGGGGGTCTATAACAAACTCCCACCATCATGTCTGCATTATTTGCCTTCCCTTGATTCCCATAAACAGTCAAAATATTGAGGAAAGGTTCTCAAGTACAGTTTTGCTTGAAAATAATTATTTGCATATTTCCCATGTCTCGGTGTATTTTAATTTAACCTACATATTTTCCAGCATATTGGAGACAGAAGAGAGAGATGGTAGTTCTTAGATTTTAAATTATGATCAATAAACTTCAGGAAGTGCGGGGAATGGAAGATCTAGGTATCTTCCTGAAGGAAGGGAGTAGCCTTGGGATTGGAGAACTCCCAGCAGTGAAGATAGAAAATGGTGGCAGAAGTGAAAGCGGAGAAGGGAGGGTTAAAATGGCACTGAGGGAGGAGAGGAAAACCCAGTAAGTCAAGAAGAGGATAAATGTTTGATGGTACTTTATAACAGGCATGGTTAGTTACATACAAAACATAGTCCAGGCTTGATGTCCTTTGTGACTTAGATGGTGGTAAATGTCTTTCATACCTAAAGAAAGCTAATGCTTCTGAGAAATGAATAGACTTGTTTTTACTCCTTAAAGCTGAAGAGGGATTCCTGCAACTCTTGTCTAAATATATAGGTTTGTTCTGTAGTTTATTCACCCTTAGAAATCTCAAAGACATGGACTCTAAAGGTCTGTAAAAGGTAATCGAGCAAAGAAAATCTGCTGCTTAATAGGCTTTCAATACAGTGCCTTGCAGCTTCACTGGAAAGTTTTTACAGGTTTACAGCATTAAAGTAGTTGAAAACTACTGATCTGAATAACATACATTCACTTAGGCTGGGTTACTGAGTACGAAATTGTATCTAGTATCTCCTGTGGAGAGCATAATGAATAAAGCATAAGAAGTGGCCTTCACTGCAACCTTCTCAGGAGACTGAATGACCAAGCAGGTCCACTTTCACAGACAACACATAAGAATTAAAAGTCTGAGGATGTAGTTTAATGTCCTAAAGTAATCATAGTAACCCTTTAATACTCATCACCAAGTGTGGTTCTACTCAGAAAAGTTATTTTATGAGTAGGAACCTCTTTCACATGAGTATTCCCTGGAAGTTCCTGACATCTTACTAGAAGTTAGTGTTTCTTTTTGTTTTCCTCTTTTCATTTTTCTCAGCCCAAGAATCATGCTCCTATCTTGCCTTGCTCTTCAGTAGTGGAATTGGCAGATACTTCCATCATGTGTTTTGTTCTCTACAAGTACTTAAGACAGTTGCAAATCTGTCCTTTGAAATTCAGGTCACACTGTCACCTGCATCAGCAATTATTGCCTTGTGATCCAGCTGAAGTGATTCTGAAGGGTCATTTCTACTCATGCAGGAGGTGACATACTAGAATTTCTCACAGGAAATGTATTTACACCCTTGCTGCAAAACCAGCACTGACAATATTTGCTGACAACCTCCTTACACCATTTGATCCCTGAATTCCCTACAAGGAGTCTGTCTTCGTTCACATTTCTATCAAGTTCTGATCCCAAGCTGAAGGAAGATGAGGGGATGGGACTAAAACATGTTCTGTCCTGTGACATCTGAAATTGTTGGTTGGGCATATATAGATACTGCAGTTGATCTTGGCTATTATTCATATACTGTAAGCTCTTGATTACTGGAGTTAGTAACAGGCTTGAGTAACTCAGATAAAACAAATACCTGTTAATATGAATATGTTATTTGTTCCGTGAGAACAACTTTAAGCCATCTGATTCTAAAAGAATGGTGTGTGTGTCTATCTATATATATGCTGCAGTTGGACAGCATTAGTTGTCATAAAAAACTGCTGGAGAGCAAGCTTGCTGTCAACAGAATACGCTCTCTGTGAAGTGTTGTGAAGCCAAGTGAAATGAGGAGACACTGGAACAAATAAATCTAGTCT
Organism: Chaetura pelagica; assembly: GCF_000747805.2. Classification (NCBI taxonomy): domain Eukaryota; kingdom Metazoa; phylum Chordata; class Aves; order Apodiformes; family Apodidae; genus Chaetura; species Chaetura pelagica. The sequence continues at coordinate 2,466,316 of NW_009952440.1, read as the reverse complement.
TGAAACTTGCCTATGGGGTGATTGAGGATTGACAGAAACTGCCAAAAGCATCCTTTTCACTTTTGGGAAGAGATGGAAAAGCAAGGTTCTTACCCAGATGGGTTTAAGAGATCACAGGCTTGAGCAGTGGCAAATTGAAACTGCAGCAAATGGGGAAACTGCAGCTTAGGTAAGTCCTAGATGCTGAAGAGCTGCTTTGGGAAGAGTGGGTAGGATTTGTTGTTGATCCTAAGGATTTAAAGCCAAGCAGAAATCATTCCTTTTAAATTTTTGCCAGCATCAGCTGTTGTGACTGAAGGTAATAAAAATAAGTATTGTTTTGTTGCTTATAATGTTGTGTACTTTGGAAAGTGCTGCTGCTTTTGCCTCCAGGGTTGTGTTTTGTTGGTCAACTTTGTTGATTGCTGGGGTAGCACACTTGAGCAGAGTAATTACGACTATGGGTACAATTTTGAATCAGCTGTACTTCTAACACTAAACTTCTTGAGGACATTCTTCCCAATCTACTTAAAAAAAAAATAATTCTATGGAAGATACTTCTAATTTGATCCATTATTTATAAAAAAAAATTGCTAGCAGGCCTAAACGCCTGCGTACAACATAAATGTATAACAATATCTGAATGTTTAATGTTTCTGAAAGTTCTAGTGCTGTTATTTGTTTTTAATATAGCCATAATGCAGCTGTGTGTTCTAACAGAAAAGTTTAAGCATTTGGGTTCTCTTCCAGAGAGTTTAAACTTGAATGTGGTGAAAAACAATTTGTGAAAAGTCGAGAAAGCAGTTTAAAATCCTATCCAGCAAGTAATTCTTTTTAGTCAGAGACTATAATAAAGAGTGTCCTAGATTTTGTGCAAAGGGCAGTCAGCAGTATGATTAACCTAGACAATCATGACTTGATTTGTCAGAAGCATTTAGTAAGGTTCTTGCACTTTGCTTCATGGTCCTGACTATCACATGTGTGTGTGTCTGAGACTGAAATAATTTCAATATCTATAATGATTCAATTATTTTAGTAATGTTGATTCTAAAGCAACACAGTGTTTGGGTTGGCCTCATCTGTTGCTGTTAAGGAGTGTCAAAAAGCCATGGTTATTTCATATTAAACATAAAATAGCTTAAATATGCTCAATACTAATTTTCCTAAATGTTTGCACGAACAGCCTGTTTAAATTTGTAGTAGTGGTAAAAAGTAATAATAATAATTTGTTGTTATGTTTTGATGATGAATTGTGTTAAAAGTCTGTTCCAGTCTCGAAATAATTAATTGTTAGTCCTATCCCTGCCCCTAATCCTGCAGTGATCCTAACAGAACATTACATACTTTTTCAATTTTATCATAGACTGGGAAGGGGTACTTCCTTAACCATTTGGTGAATCATGATTACCTAACAGGAGAGCTAGATCTTATTCTGAGCTTTGCTGGAAGCATCGTAGGAAACTGGGAATTAGTCATAAATCTCATTTGCTCAAGCAGTAAATTAGAAGTTATTACTGTTCAGTTCTTTGTTTATTTGAACAGATTTTAATTTCTTGCTTGATTTTTTAAAAATTCGCGTGACTAATGAATTCTCTAACATGAGAAAATTAACAGTGTTTCTTTGTTAAGATCTGTGCCCAAATTTAAAATGTAACATGAAATTCCTCTCTGCAGCAATTTCAAACGGTTGTCAAGCGAGACTGAATACATGACAGTTAATGGGACAACAATGAAAAATCTTGAAATTTTACAGAATCAGGTAAGGACAAATATAATGTGAGGTTTTTTTTATAAATACTGAAATTTTTAACAGCTGCTTGACATACTGTTCTCAATGAAGTTAGTTAAGTTAGTTTGTAAATCTCACCCGGAAGTTTTAAACTCTTTTAAATGGAGAATTATGTTTTCAGAGGCATTAATTAAAGTTAGTCTGTTCTAGCTTTCAGTATGAGCTAGGAGCCTTACTGCATTTAAACTAGCAAAGAACTTTAAAGTTTGAGTTACTGAGCAACTGCAGTGAAGTGGTAAGACTCCAGTAAGGTATGTGTTACTGCACAGATCTTATGCACAGACTTGGTTTAACTTGTTTAGTTAATCCAGTAACGTTCCTAAAAATACTTTCTGGCTAAAGGAAAAACATGTCTAAGTATTCTATGACTGTTGGAGGTACCTTATGTAAAGGATTGTTGGTGAACAAGATCAGTTAATGAACATGCAGTTGCCATATCCTAAAGCCTAAACAGAATGAATGTTTCAGGAGTGTGCTGAAGAGCCTTATATTGATTATTCAGTTAAATTATGTTATTTTTATTATTTTAGACTGATATGAAAACAAAAGGAAGCCTGCTCTGGGTCTTGGATCACACTAAAACTTCCTTTGGACGTCGGAGATTGAAAAAATGGGTGACACAGCCCCTGATGAAATCCAGGTGAGATAGTTCTTAATCCTGTGCTAAATTTGCATTTTAAATTTGTGACATGAGTATGCCCAATGTATTTATTTTTCCTGAAGGCCTGAGTTCCATAGTGGAGTCTATGCAGGAAGTTGTATGATAGAAGCTGTGGATGTTGTATATACATTCAAAAGAAGTTACACCACTCGAAGTACTTCAGAGGAGTAGGTTTGAAGCAAGTTAGGAATTCCTCTGCAGAAATGAGACTGGGTGCTATTCTAATTCAGTATTCTTTTTCAGACAATGCATGATGCCTGACTGCTATTGGAGGATATTTTATTCCTAAACTTGCCAATTAATGTTTGATGTCTTTCTTGCTTCACGAGTATTTGGATTCTTAATGTATTTAATTTGTTCTACAGTAGCTATGGGTGTTTCTGTTATCCCTGTATACAATATATTGCATATGAAAGTGTTTTATTAGTTCTGAAACTTGATGAATGTTTGGTTGCTCTTGTATTTTTGACTAGGCTTTATTTATTAATGCTTTAGAAATGCTTTATTTTGTGATGCTATCATGCTTGCTTTTACTTGAAGTGGACTTGAAGTCTTCAAGTGGACTCCTATTCTGATTTCTCTTTGCAGGCTTTGTTGAAGAGTTGTACTTCATTATGTAGTGAACAACATTTATGAGTCCATGAAATGTTAGTTGCCTGCATTTTAAGTTTTTGGATCCATTCCTTTGAATCAACTTTCCCTAAGCATTGACAATGTAGAGTTTACTCAGCTGTCACTTTGTTAACTTCAGTTATAGCATACAAGAATCCTTTTGCTTTGGTTATCTAAAATAATTTTCCCCTCTGTTTTACTTTTCTAAGTATATTACAGTTTTAATTTTTAATGGTTTTAACAGTTTTAAATAGTGAAACATAAATATGTAGCATCTTGCTGTAGTTGGTAATTTTCAAGTGTTTGCATAGAAGCATTTTTTCTTACTTGACCAATTTTTAGTATCTTAAAGCACTATACTTCTGAGGCATCACTACTTGTTTTTCTTGTTAGCCTTTTTGAAGGATTTTTCTCACTGGTGTGAGAAAAGCATGTAACTATATTTTTTTCTCTCCTGTTTTGTTAATTTAGAATATTGGATATGTTTTTCATTTGAAGGAGCCATAACAGTTAGACTGCATAAAGCTGCAGTTTCTGGAAGGTATTTAATAAGCTGATTTCAGTATACTTTTTTTTTTTAATCCTTCTAATAAGAGCTTTTATGTATCTTACCCTTTTAAAAAAGGCTTTTGATGTAACCATCCTAAGTAGTATTAGACTTTATGGAAGTTTACTATATGCTTGGTGTTCACGTTAAAAACATATAGATGGAATTTCTGGGCCACTTTACAGGAATAAATTGAAATAAATCAGTTCTTTTCCTGCTCTTGAGGAACCTTAGCACCTGTTGGGAATTGTTTGTAAAGTTGTCAGCGGGGGGAGCCAGAGCACTGGTTCTGGTCTGGTGTGGTGGCAGCACTGAGCCCTGGCATCTGACACAAAGTGCCTCTAACCTTTTTACAGAATCACAGAATGTCCCTGGCTGGAAGAGACCCCCAAGATCATCCTGTCCAGCTCTGGACCTAACAGTGCAAGCTCACCACTGAACCATGCCCTTTAAGTACCAGGTCCACTTTCCATTTAAATGCCGCCAGAGATGATGACTCCATCAGCGCCCTGTGCAATCTATTCCAATGCCTAACAACTCTTTCAGTGAAGAAATGCTTTCTAATATCTAACCTAAACCTCCTCTGGTGCAGCCTGCATCCATTTCCTGTGGTCCTATCATACGTCACCAGGGAGAAGAGGCTGTCCCCCTCATCACTCCAACCTCCATTGGAGATGGACCCCACACCTCCTTTCAGGTGGTTGTAAAGAGGTCTCCCCTCAGCCTCCTCTTCTCCAGACTAAACCACCCCAGCTCCTTCAGCTGCTTGTCACAGGACTTGTGCTTTAGGCCCTTCAAAATCCTCGTTGCCCTTTTTTGGACATGCTCCAGCACTTCAGTGTGCTTCTTATAGTGAGGGGCCCAGAACTGAACACGATATTCAAGGTGTGGCCTCATCAGTGCCAAATACAGGAGGATGATCTCATCCTTATTCCTGCTTTTCTCCCAATACAAGCCAGGATGCCACTGGTCTCCTTGGCCCCCTGTGCACACTGTAGATGTGGTACAGCAGGTGAAATAACACTAAGCAAAATAAGTAAAATAGACAGAATTCTGCTTGGCTGGAGACTTCGTAATTTCTTTCTTAACCAATACATTTAATTTTAATTCCTTGTCTCAGTGCAGAACCAGCTTCACAAGTTTGCAGTTTTGATTTCTGCTCTTTGCTACTTCTAGAGCTTGGTACTTCCCTTTTTCAGCCATCATTCTCAGGATGGGAGGAAGTTCTGTGATTGGAGGTGACAGTGCTCTTCAGTTGAAGCTAAACAGCTATTTTGTTTCTGTGTATTTCTCCCTTTCTAAGGGACTTTTAATTTCAAGTCCTTAGTGCATCAGGCATTCAGCAGTACTGTTTCCAGTAATGCACACAAATGCACTTAGAATACATTCTGCAATTGTAATCCACTTGTATCTCCTGGAGTGACACTGTCAGAGGAAATAAGATTTCTGTACTGTGTCTCTTCCAGGCAGTGGGTAGGTGCATTTACCTAGGTGTAACAGAAAGAGAGAGGGTGTAATTACTGCTTTATGCCTTTTAGTTGAAAATCACTTGAGATAATGACTAAATTGCCAGGGGAGAAACCATATACTAAGTTGAACAAAAGCAAGATGTGTACAGACAGCTCATTTGGGCAAACTTGATGATACCCATTGTATCATGGTTGATGTAATACATGGAAAGGTTTTCAAGAAAAGGTTGTAAGCAATAGGCACATGTGATTTTGAAAAAAAAATAAATTACTTAACAAAGAAAGATGCAATGTCCTCACTTAATCACCTAGCTATACAAAGATGATGATACTAGAATATATGAGTTATTGAGGATTTAACTTTTTAGGAGGAATCAGAAAAGTAATTGTTTTTTGTAGGAGTCATATTTTTGTGGATTACACAAGTGTTACCTCACCTTACCTGTCTTGCCTTTGAAATTTAAGGTCCATTGAGTGCATTTCTTGCCCAGCTTCTGTAGGGAGTGGAAAGAGCCAGAAATAGAAAGCTGAGTTGGTTAGAACATTTTAACTGAACTAAATGTGCACTTTCCCTGTCAGGCAATGGAGTTTCAGC
>NW_009952440.1:2440413-2460648 GCF_000747805.2 Chaetura pelagica | reverse complement strand
TATCATATGCAACAGGGCTAAGTATTGGGTCTCAGGATACTGTAACACAATATGATCTTTGCCTGTTTGTACATGTGCAAAGAAAAATAATTTCTTTCCTAATGCAAAATTAATCTCAGAACCTCTCAAGTTGATGTGAACCAGTAATTGTTTTTTGAATGGCTACAGGAAGAGGAGAGAGTTAAGTGTACCGTAGGCCTGGTTAAGCAAATCTGGATCTGGTTTGCATCTTTCTTGCTTTGTTGTATGTTATGGCTATCTTGTCCTATGCTGTTAGCATAAAAAAATAAGTCTTTCCTGGTCCCAGTTACATCCAGGGTAACTCCTTCCCACCGTCATCTTTGCACTTCCCTTTTCTGTTCCCTGAGTGGTTTTACTGACTCCAAGCTATAGCAGTGCTGCTTGCCTAGTTTGGAGTCCAAACAGAACAGACAACTGTGAAAAAACAGTGCATCCTTTTCCTCATTGAGTATTAATGTGTGTCTTTGCCTTGCTTAGCTGTTGATTCTTATACAATCTGTAGGAGATTTGTTTCCTTGAGATCATACAAACACCTTCCTTGTCAGGGTCAGCTGGAATTGAACAAAAGTTACCAAACTGAAAAAGGCAGATGAGTAACACAATTATATGGAGTTTTGTTATTTCTGTATTAGATCAGGCTGTAAAGCTTACAAAACTGTGACTAGAGACCTAAAGGGGAGCTGGAGATAAGTGATAGATGTATCATACCGAGCAATTAATAGCTGCTGCAATGGAATATGTGTAAAATTACATTCCTGTGCAGAGAATTCTTTGGCCCGTATGTATAGAAAGCATAAGAGAGAGGGTTTTTTTCTCTTCCTAGTCTGTTCCTAGAGAGATAAAATATCTTTAAAATATCAATGGGTGGACATCATGAAATGTCATTTATAGTACTGTAGCCAAGGAGAAGGTAAGGACTTTGCCATCTTAGTGGAAGATGACCTGGAAAATGTTGGTGTTTGCCTTTGTTGCAAAAGTGCTTGGTTAATGAGTTAGAAAAGTATCTAGTGGAAAATTTCAAAAGCTTAGACGTTGAGAGGTGGGAACCTTGAAGTGATAAAATGTTTTGTGTGTGGCATGAACATACTAGTTTGCACAATGCTCTTGTCTCTTTGGGGTGCCATCTGCTGTTTTTTGTAGGAGTTTGATGTAACTTAAACAAACTGAGTGATCCACAAGTACGTAAATTGTGTTTCTGTACTATTATGTTGACTCTTTTTGTTTTTTAATAGGTTATTTATGATGCGCAGAAGCTAAATGTAGTGAGTTATTGATAAGATTATAGAGAGTAGAGGGTTCTAAACATGAAGTGCAGAAGGCACACAACTTCCAGCATGGAAAGCTTGCTCAGGGCTTTAGGGTGAACAGACTTTGTCAGCTTGTGTTGAAATGGGGAAAAAAAACCAACCAAACCCTCTTGACCACACACAACTTCACATCTCTGTTTTGGGGATATATGTCAGTTCTGTTGTACTGCAAGCCACAGAATATGCTAAATGTTCTGGAGTAAATATAGAGGAAGAATTAAAAGCCTCTAAGGTAAAGTAGTGTGCCATGAGACGTGAGTGGTAATCAAAGGTTTCATTGATATTTCGGGCCTCTACTCGAACAGCCAAATTATGAGATAGAAGTGGGCAGCACCCACCTCATCTAGAGAGATCCCAGGTCCCTCTCCCTGCTTTCTGTGCAAACCCTGAGCCAGTGGTGAGGCGTAGCCATCCAAGGCTCTGTGCTTCATAGAATCATAGAATCATTAGCGTTGGAAGGGACCTTACAGATCATCAAGATCCAACCCCCCTGCCATGAGCAGGGAACCACTAGACCAGGTTGCACAAAACCTCATCCAACCTGACCTTAAAAACCTGCAGGGATGGGGCATCAACAGCCTCCCTGGGAACCCATTCCAGTTCCTCACCACCCTCAGAGTGAGGAATTTCTTCCTAATATCTAACCTGAATCTTCTCTCACAAAAAGCCCGTCCCCAGCTTTCCTGTAGCCCCTTCAAGTACTAGAAGATGCTCTGTGGTCTCCCTGGAGCCTTCTCTTCTCCAGGCTGAAGAGCCCCAACTCACTCAGCCTGTCTTCGTAGCAGAGCTGCTCCAGCACTTTGATCATCTTGGTGGCCCTTCTCTGGACTCTCTCCAACAGGTCTATATCTTGCTTGTGCTGGGGGCACCAGAACTGTACACAGTATTCCAGGTGGGGTCTCACCAGAGCAGAGCAGAACAGAGGGGCAGAATCCCCTCCCTGGCCCTGCTGGCCACTCTGCTTTTGATGCAGCCCAGGATGCAGTGGGCTCTCTTCCCTAGTGCACACAAGCACCCTGCTGGTGTCTCTGCTGCCAGCATCATGGAAAAAGGCTGGGGACAGAGAAGTCTGTCTTAATTCCTCCAAGCCATTAGTAGAGGTCCAGAAGCATGGAAATAATGAGCTAAAAAGTATTCCAGACCAGATTAAATACATCGCATTTAATTTGGTATGCTGCCAAGAGGTATCAGTGTTTTTGGGTGCCTCAAGAGGTATCAGTGAATCAAACACTGATGTTTAAATCTCAAGGAAGGAGAAAAATTATATGTATTTTGAAAGTTACCATGAGTATTTTAACCTTTGCTTTGCAGGCTAGAAAAACCACATTTTTAATTACCCCTCAAAAATAGGATTTCCATTTTTTCCTGTCATTCTAGTAGTCTTTGTTGTGCCCCATTTTGCCAAGTTCTGCAGATGATGCTTTTATTGATGCTGAATTGAAGTCTTGTAAGATAGTACTAATAATCTCAATTTGTCTGAATATAATTTGCCTGCAAGAGCATAGAATGACTGTAGCTTTAGCAATTTCAGAACTGCACTGTTCACAATTTCAGACAGTTCCTTGTTTACCACTGAAGAAGAGAAAAAGTGTAAAAAATTGCTGTTACTAATGCAATGTGACTTTTATTTGGAGATGTACTGTTGAGCTGGGAACGAGAGGGTCTCTATAGTGATGTTCGCAATGACACATCTTTCATAATATAAACATTGCTTGTTCTAATTCCTCACTTTGAATGCATGGAGGGCTTTTTAAATTATACTTCTATACACAAAGTACAATCCTGAAGTTTTTCAAGTTTTATTTTGTCCATATTTCTATAATAAAGAGGTCTGTAAAAAAATTACTTAAAGGTCTTTAAAGAAATCCATTTGGTGCCATAATCATCCTACAGCAGAATTTCATGGGCTAAATTTTCCTCCCAAGAATAAAGTTTTTATAGCATCAGTGCCAATATAAAGTGCACAAACACAGGTAACAGCATGTGCTTGGGATCTCAAAATTGTTGTGATAAAGAAAAAGATTGCAGCATCATCACATGTATTCATTCATTTTTGCTAGCTGTGTCTTGGTACCACTAAATGCTGTGTCTACTCCTTATCAATGCAGTAATCAGGCATTCATTCATTTTGGCTAAAGTAGCTAAGGGTTCCATTTTTGGCACAAATAACTGAAATACATTGTGTATGAACATACACAAAAGTGCTTGATTGCCATTTGCATATTTTATACATTCTTTTAACAGATGTGAAGACAAAGTTTATAGTACTTCTATATTGGTGTTAAGTATTTGAGATCCATTCAGGAGGAATATTGCCTTCTCCTTGGCTGCATGTTTATTTAGGGGAACATTGGACCTCTCTGAAGGGGTATGAGATGTTAGGACTTTTGAGAGTAAATTAATCTGTTTCTTCTGCATTTAGAAGAGCAAGTTAACAGATCCAGAATGATGTTCATTTTTTTTTAGGTTTCATATAAATTTCACTGTGATAATTTTGATACAATTACCCTTGTTTGTACTTTTACATTGTTGCTAACACACGCAATTACAGTGGCCACAGCACAGTTTTAATAATTCGAGATTTATCCCATAAAGTTAGCCAGATTCTAAACTACCAACTGAAGTTTAAAAGCTATTCATAGTGTTTTTTATGCTTATTGCAGTGTTGATTCTTCCATGGCTTTGGGGTTTGGTGACATTAATTGATTGTTATGCAAGAAAGTGGTCTTAAGCAGAAAACTCTCAGTACATGACCCATAACTTGATCAACTAATAGGATGTCTTTGTTTGTAAACTGTGTTCTGAAGGAAGATCAAGAAAAAATGTGTGAGACAAAATGTAAAGCAACACAAGTCAGAATAGCCTTCACCTCGTCCTGTGTTTAAAAGTAGCCAGTATCAGAGGAGAGAGTGAGAACAAGGCAACTGAGTTGTGTTAGCTCCCCAGAGCACTCTCATAGCTGCCAGCAATTTGCAATGACTTCCTCAGGCACAATTGCTGCCTATGTGTTTCTTGCATTTTCCCAGTGTTTAACTAATGTATTTTCTTTATTTGAAGTGATGTAGTTAGGCAGGAGACTGCTAAGCTTTGGTCTAGATATTGTAGTTCATAGAAAGCAGTGTTTGTTGTTTTACACTCTTCATTGTATTTCTTCAGGTGTTGAGTTATTTTGACTGGTGGTTTTACGTATCACTGTGGTCTCTAAACAGATTCAATGACATTAATTTCAGTTTTACTAATTCACTGTACTTAAGCTATGTCCATACTGTGATGAATTAACTCATACTTTGACCATTTATTATGAGATTTATGATAAATTTGTACTTACCTTGTATAAAACCAAAACCTTATATGACTGAAACTTTTCTGCTGTTCTTATATAGGAGTTACATTATTGATTTCACCCTGCTTTAAATGTCATGATGTATTACCACATCTAAAAATGTTAGGTTCACTTGACTTTACAAGAGATCAGCAGATCTGTGAACACAGTAGCAACCAGTGATGATATTTAGATTGCTAAGATGTTCAGGTGTTTCTTCAGTGCTGTGCATACATGTCTGCAGCCTTCTGCTTTATCAAAATCATTTTTAGTTCAGGATTAAAATATTTTCATATTTGTTAATTTTCTGTTGAGTTCACATACCTGGCAGCATAATAACACACAGAAGTATTTAATTTCAGGTAGTTATTTAAATTATTAGAATAAAAAATTCTGTGGTTAGAGTCTGTTATGCTTAAATATATCGTGAAGTGATTTTATTATTGCATTAATTATGCTATTTTTGGTGCAGCAGAAGTAAATGTATTGCTTTCAATCAACTGACTTATGTTGTATTGTTTCACAGAAGATTGTTTGGAAAATTGGATAGAGCTCAGATTGCTGACACAGTATACACAAGTGGGAAAGAATAGGCTATTACCACACCTAAATAGAGAATTAAATCGTAGCTAGTTTATAAAATGTAAGACGGTTTCTTAGCATAAACTGTTGAGTTTCTTTGTATAGTGTTAGGTTCAAATTTTTTAGTGATGGAATTTTTTTCCAGGTCATGCAGTTTGGAACTGTACATGAAATGTGCAGAACAGTGCAGAACAACTTTCTTTTGAGATTGTTTAACAACTGATCAGTATAATGTATTTGGACTCAACAAAATGTTTTTTATTTTAAGTATAAACATTTGAAGTTTAAAAGCATACATTAAAATTAATATTCTAGCTGCTTTTATAATTTCTCTTTTGTGTCCTTCCATCCTACTACACATGCAGTTTTACATAATTCTTCACTGTACTTTCTTGCTTTTTAAATATGAATCCCAGTATGTTTTGTTTACAGGTGGAAAAAATGAGTCATTCAATATTGGGTACTGTTTTCCTGACCCTTTCTTATTTGTGGGATTAAAGGAGAAAAACTCCGTGGATGCTTAGTTTTAGATTACTGGAACTACAGTAACATAGCCATATGTGAGGATTATTAAAGTGCAGATTAAGCTTTGAAGGGAGATTTTTTTTTTTAATAACTGCATCTATTTTACGTATTACTGTGTATTTTCAATTGGCCACATAGATGTAATCATGCTATTTACATTAAGTGACATCTTCTGGAACAGAACACATGCTTTTTATATTAAAAATACAGAATAATTTTTTCTTTAAGGTACATGTGTGTATAATTTAACAGTTCAGTAATTCTTCAACCACAGGAGTATTCCAGAGTCTCAAGTACAGCAAATATAATAATTCTCCATGAAAATGTAATTGTAGTTGATGGTACTGACCTTTCAGAATTCATGTAACCACTTGATAGCTTCAAAGTTGCATAGTCGAAGTATTTTATTACTTTGTCACTGATACTAACAGTTCTCAATTTCCTTTCCATTATCCAGCTGTATTTTAAAGTGCCTCACTAATTGATGTACAAAGCTTAAATCTCTGCTGTCTTGAATACGCTGCGTGGATGCCAACAGCTTGCTCTTTGGTTATTTGGTTGCATAACTTTTAGTAACCCTGCCAGCCTACACTAGCTACGTGATTGTGGCTCTTAAGGATTGGATTTAAAGCTCAGATGTGTTCTGTGCTGAAAACAGCCACTGTAGGTCTGAGCAGTTGCACTCACAATACCTTCTGTCTGCTGCTGTTGCTTGCAGGTTGCCTGGCTGCCCAGAGAAATTAGAGAGATGTTTAATTTGGTGAATTTGGCATTGCTGGAGAACTGGAGTGGTGGAGGGGAAGAGGAAAGTATTCCTGTGATCTGCAACAGGGCTGCTAAGAAAAGCCTACAAAGTCTGACATTTCTGCTTCCCTCAAGGCTGGGAAAAAGCAGTCTTTTAGGATAGTGAAATATTTTGGGACCTGTGCTCCCAAATCAGGGAGTCTACTGCCCAGTTCAGAGATAACAAAGATCACAAGGTGCCCAGGGTCAAGACAGCAGAGAACAATTCATACAGTGGCTGTGGAAGAGAGTTTCAGGTAGATGTGGCAGAAGGGGCATTGCAAGTCCTAGCATTGTACAGCAAGGCTGCTCTGGGAATGAGCACCTGTCATTTCTGACAGGGGATGATTTTACTGTTTCACTGAAAAAATCTTAGTGCTTAAGTGCAGTTAGATTTTTGTGTATCCAAGTGCACATCTAGTCATGATGTTCTTTCTCCTTTTCTTGTGCTGTGTAGTAAACTTTCAAGGACTCTCAGGTTTAGTTGTCTTCAGGACCAGAGGCCTCTGGCTGCCAGCCTCTTGTAATGCCTGCAGCCTGTGCAGCTCCCCAGTTTTGTTGATTTCCTCATGGATCGTATACGTTAGCAGCTGCATTGGCAAGTGACATGTCAGCTCTGCAATAAAAACCATGAGCAAGACAGACTTTCTTCCCCAGAACTGTGCATTTTGATTGTATCCTTACTTCTTATCTCTCTGTCCTGCCAAAGCTCTAAGCGTCTCACTTGTCCATGAAAACAGACTTGGGCAGGGTTGTGTTAGCCCTGCACACACTTGTCTGGTGTGCAGAGTGTTGGTGGTATGAAAAGACTGCTTTCTACTTAACCTGCAAGGTGGATGGACTTGCCCACACCAGTGTGGGAATTTTTGAATTTTCTTGTGTCAGGAGGAGAGTGTTGTGATTTGGTTTAATTGTCATTCTGGGAGAAAACACAAGGATTTTTAAAAAATCACTGGGGTATCTTGTGGATTTTTGAAGTTTCTTGGGACGTCATGTTTCAGATTCAGCCAAATTTCCCAAATGCTGGCTAAAGCCTTCCAGCATGCTGGTACACCCCCAGAGCGTGCCCAGCACCACATCACCGGGGGCTCCGGGGAGACAATCTGGAGCAGATGTTTTTGTTGTGAAATCTCAGCAAATCTTAGCACAGCTTTCGCCTGGTTACTGTATTTTGTAATGCACACAGTTACCTCAGAGATAAAGCCTGAGCCACATGCAGAGGAATCATGCTGTTCAGCTTTGACATGTCTCTTTCACTGCTGTCTTAGAGTGAGCTCGGTGCCTTTTGCTCTATTTCCTTTGGGCTGCGTGCAGTAACAGTGCTTTTGTTCACTGCTCCCTAAGATAAATTCCTTACTTGTGTGTTTTGGATGCACCCATGTACCCCATAGTCTTTCTCTAGAAAGCAGCACTGAGGCAATTTGATTGTACAAAAAGCAAAAATGGAGTTTACCTTAGCTCTGCAATCTACAGCCAGTTCATGGATATATTGGAAGTTGTAGCAGTGTCATTAGCAGCAGCATAAATTGAGGTGAACCTTGACAGTAGGTTGCTCATGTTAAAGCTCTTTTCTGATAGTGTCTATAAGAATATGATTAGATGATCTTTAAGATCCCTCCAGCATGCACCATTCTATGATTCCATGATTGTAAGCAAGGTGCCATTAACTGTAGAACTGCTTCTTCACATAAGAAGTGTTTCCACATTGACTGATTGAAGGCCTGAAATATGGAGATTAATGTTACAGGTTTTGAAAAAAAAGCCAACATTTAAAGGCTGTTCTGATTAATGTATTTACCAATTGCTCATTTGAATAAAAAGTAGGGGGGCAAAATGGTAACCAATATTTATACCCTGTTGGAAAAAAGTGTGCTACATGGAGTTCAATTGTAGACTACCTCTGCCCTTCCTGCAGGTACTTGCTTGCAAGTTTAGAGTTGGGTATTTGGGGTTCACTGTTGCTCCTGTTATGTACCACTAGAAGAACATGTAGACATGATCACTGAAGTGTGTATTGGGGTGTTTAAAGCATTTAGAGGAGATAATGAGTTTAATGAGTTTACATCCAGGATCTTGTATGCATTTTGAATGAAAGCCCAAGATCCTCTTTGTTTCTTAATTCTTCTGCTTACCTTACTCATAAGAATGTGTCTTAATCAAGGTTTCAAACAAACAAACAAACAAAGAAAAAGAAACCCACAAAGCCTATTGATCTTATGATTATTCTTTTACAGTGAAATAAATGCCCGGCTTGATGCTGTGTCTGAAATTCTACTGTCAGAATCCAGTGTCATTGGTCAGATTCGAAATCTTCTTTGTAAGCTGCCAGATATAGAGAGAGGCCTCTGCAGTGTTTTTCACAAAAAGGTATACTCATAATTATCCTAATTTATTATTTTCTGAATTGAGTCATTCTGTCTTAATGTACTTCCATAGTTTTTGAATGTTTGTTCAAAAGTATTTCTTTCTTAGCAAGAATGAGGCTGACATAACGTCCAATAACAAAGTAATGCAAGTTGATAAAAAGTAATTTTGCGCAGTGGTAGGATCTTGCTTTATTTGCTGTCAGTGATATGCTGGTAGAAGAAAATGTCCAAGTAGGGTTGTAGAATGCATGCATTGTATTGCTAATGGTAGCAGGGAGAATATCTAAGGTACCTATGATTCTGTGGCTGGTTTCAGCCACATAGCATTGCATTCTGTAGGCTTATCTAAAATCATGATTGTGAGTGAAACCACTTATCTGTAGTTAGCTGTTTTCAATGAATGTTAATTTGTTTATAAATTCTGTAATTTGTATCTCACTTGCACATTTTAATAAGAATTACTTGTAATGAGACACTGACAATTCTTAGTTGAAGCAGATTAATATGCTAATAGCACCTGTGCAGTACTTCATGTTCTTTTATTTCACAGTTATATTTAGATGTTTTGACAGTTTGTTTTAGATAAAGGAATGGGTGGGCAGAAGGAGACCAGAGTTATAATTTATTTGGATGGTACAGCACGAGGACTTCCTTTCTCTGAAAATCTGAAATCTCAGTTCTTGTGTAATTTTTAAAGCTATAATATGTTGCAGTTTTAGGCATGTAGAAAGACTTGTGTATTTCAATGAATGGATATAGAGGTCCAGACTTAGCAAAGCTTACAAAAGAGGGAGTGTGCACCAGCTTCCCCATGCACTAAAAGGTGCTGTATCCACGTGATACGATTGTTCTTTCAAAACAACTGAGCAAGAATTACAGGTTGAGTGATATTAGTAAGGTTTGTAGGGATACATCTGTATTTCACAGCACCCTGGCAATCTTCCACTGCTACCCTCTGCTGCCCTTTTTAAATTTATTTCTTTTTTTACTAGTCTGTATCTATTTCTTTCGTGTCCCTTCATGTTGTAGGGCTGCCTTAAAGCCAAGAGTTAGGTGGAACCATCAAGAGGCCCTGGATTTTAATGTGGTTTTTGTAATGAGGTGATAATGTTGTTTGTCTTAACAAAAGCCTCCATACTGTGAAGATACACATTTATTGAATCAGATGTAGGAAAGAAGTTGTGGGAGCTCTGCAGTGCTCCAGCAGAATCCTTAAGAAGGGCAAACGAGGGAGGAAGGAACCCAAGCACACACTTTTCCTTTGATAGATTAGCTTCCCTTGGTAGAAATCTAGTTTGATCCATTGCAGAACACTGTGCAGAGGTGCCCAGAGCACTGAAGATCCTTAGGGCTTTGAGCAGATGACAGCCTCCCTGAAAGACAGGGTCTGTTTTGAATAAAGAATCAAAAAGCAGACTCTGGGAAGAAGATTCTGCTGTCTAGACAAACAGTCAGTATGGAGCCTGAAGAAAGGTCCCTGCAAAGCAGATACATATTCAAGAGCAGAGAGTAACTGATTTTTATGAATTATTTTTTTTTTTCAAATAGGCACTAAGTGCTGCCATTTCAGTTCCCACTAGGAGCCCTTCCAGTTCTGTAAATTCCAGATGTCTGTCTCCCTCATGCTCAAAATGAGGTACTCTGCAGTTTCATTCTCACAAAGAGTACCAAAACTGTGAGTGGAGCACACTGATGCCTTAGCTAAAGGGATGTGCTGTAATGCAGGCTTGTTAGTTCAGTGTCAACTGCAGGTGAATGTGACAAGTATTTAATCCCTTCAGGCCCTTTATACTTCAGTTATTTTAGTATTTGAGGAGGAATATTTCACAAAGGGACACCTCTGAATGTACAGAGGTGTCTGAATTGTCTTAGTCTTTCCAAACATTTTTCAAACAGGTAAGCCACTGCAGAACTTTGTTTTGCTATGTACTTTGCACCAGTAACCTCTAGAGGAGACAGAAAAAAAAAATAAGGGCAAAACAAAGCTGTGGTTTGGAACTGACTTTGCAAAGCAGAGCATCCAAATGGTAGCTCTTCTGGTAAGTAACATCATTGTTTAGTTTCCTGGTCTGACTGTTTGTTTTTTTTAATAGATCAGCTAATGATTCTTATCTGATAGCATCATTCAAATTGGCAAATTTTAATCATACCCTTCACAAGTTCCCATTACCCCAAATCAGCAAAAACCATTGCTGATGTACCCACAAGTGTGTGCAATCTGGAATTACAACAGCGTTCTTGTAGTGGAAATTAGATATTACCATGGAGGTCATATTATAAGCTCTAAGTTTGCCCCAGCCTGGAAAAGTACTTTGGGAATGGCTAAGGAGACCAGAGCAATGTTACCATTGCTATGGAGAGTAGAATTGATAAAAGTACCTGTTGTTGTTCTCCTCAGTTCCTGCAGCTCTAGCACCTGACATATTGCCAGGCAGAAGCACTGTCAACAGGACAAAGGCCTCACCTTTCTCTGTGGCAAGAGAAGGGTGGCTGGAGATGAGCTATTTGAAGACTTCTTGGTAGCGTTCAGAAATTGACACCAAAAGAGATGGGGAATTGTCAAGAGTTTTGTCTAAGTAGTGCCTGGAGCTGATGTAGAATTAGGTCTTCCTGAACAACACAACAGCTCAGTGCTTCACATAAACATTTCAGCCATGCCCTCTAGCCACTGGAGAGATCCACCATGTAACAGAACAAAATTTAGGCCACATGCATTTGCTTTTGTTATCTGCACCTCAGGACAGTGAGAAATATGAATGGCAGTATCCTACTGTTTTTTTGTCTCTGTTAGCGATGACTTCTTAGCGTTGCTTTGAAGTGCACAGAATGGCAAGACAGCAGCCAAGCACCTGTGCTTCAGTAGGTCTGAAAACCAGTACTGAGTAAACATGCCATCAGCCCTTTTAGACATGCGCCCTACAGAGCCATCCTGATGTTGCTTGCTGGTTTCATGCAGTGTGTTTCAAAAGATAAATATTTATACAGGCTTGATTCGTAAACGTTTGTCTTATTTGTACCCTTTTGCTCAAAATTGTAACTTCTTTACTGAAACTCAATAACCAAAGTGGACAGGAATAATCATAACAAATGGTCACTGAATTTACAGAACACATGGAATTGAAGCTGTTTCACTGGACTGCTACACAAGGAATGAGGTCAATAATCAGACCTGTCCGGGGTGTGCAGTAAAATGTCATTTCAGTTAGTTCTGCTCCTGACTTCAGCCAGAGGCTGTCCCTCATTCAGAGTTCCTTGCAAGTTGCTGCAGTTGGCAAAACCTGTTTGTTTCTGAATCAGTTTTGAAAACTTGGTTCCCACTTGCCAGGCTAATCAGCTGTGGAAAATAAAGCAGGCGGTTGCTACAAGGGGTGAGGGGCATTTGCTGCTTGGCTGCCTACTGTGTCCTGCTGGGATTTGCCTTTCAGTTTTCCAGTGAATGCTTCACTACTTCACTGTCGTGGTCAGACTCCTCAGAGGAGAAGGGTGCTGCTCATCTCAGTGCTAGGTGTTTAAAATCTTTCAAAAAAGCTTATCAACCAGAATTATGATGAAAATGTGCCCTTCCTTGGAAGGTGTGTTTAGTACTTCATTGAAGTTGGCTGTGATTTTCTAAAGATTCAGAGAAAAATGTTGTATTTCTGATTTTGAACTGAGTAGCTGTTATGTATGCTGAGGAAATTAGTTACTCTTGTACAGAATGTTTGAAGTAAATTCTCCTGGTAGCATGCTGTATTATTTACTTCAGCTAACATGTATCTTAGGCTTTTTAGATTTTTTTTTCCTATGATAACAGTATGCACATCTCACATGTCCTATATTGTTAATCTTTTGAAGAATTTGCATCACAGGTATTTTTAGATTTGCAATACTGAGTGCTGATTTGAGCAAATTGTTCCCTGTTAAGCTGATTAATATAAATAGTGGCATAACAAGGGGACACAGTAACCTTAAAATGAAATACCTCATTTTTTGTAAATCAAAAATAGTATGCTCACTATATGAAAAACATAAAGGTAGTTATTACAGTTTGAAAGGAGCGATAAATGTATGTTACATTTCAAACTCCCATTTTTTAAATTTGAAATTCTTTTAACTTGGTGTGGCCAGTGGCTGTCATCTGTGGGTCTCTGTGGCTCCCTTTTAGATCCGTTAACAATTAAACTAATTTAACAATTTAACAATTTAACTAATGCAAACACGGCTAAATTGCTTTCAGTGTCATTGTTGAAAGATTGTTAGACCTGGTATACTGCTGTGCATCTTTCATGCATTCTTCTTGGAGGCAGTTTGATAAACTGCTAGTTCAAAATATTGTTTGGCATCACTGTAAACTCTGAAGCTATTTTATAGTGCTAGAAAAGCTGTAGCTATCACTGACTGCATTTAAAAATCAGACTTAAAAAATGGCATTGAATAATCTTGTGCGAATCTTCTGTGAATGCAAGACTATTAATCCTGCTTTATTTAGACCGTTTTGTACTGTGTTTCAAAAGCTTCTAACTTATAACAAAGTTATATACCTTTTGTAAGGTTACTTAGGATTTAAATAAAATCAGACCCACTTTAATGGAGCCCAGCTATTTGTAGTTATTTTTAAGCATCCGTTCCAAGTTATCTGTTAGCTTAGTAAATAATTTCTGCAGTGGAGCTGTTAAATTTTAGATGCAGAGTCCTGCAGTGTTAATGAAATCAAGCCAGAGGAACCAGTAATACTCAGTAATAAGCACAAAAGGGGTATGTTCACTCTTTCTTGGGAGTGTTGTGTTTAACAAAGTTGTTTCTAATGAATCATGGTTTATATTCCATTCTTCAAAGGTACTGTAGACTAGTTCACAGTAGGATCAAATAGGTTTTAACTAATTAGATTATTATTACAATGTGTAAGGCATCAGAGTTGCTGTGAGAAGCTTCAGCATGTTCATTGGGCATCTTTGGAGGAATCTTATGGTAACTTTCAAGATTGTTTAGTGTCTTTTGTACTCAACCAAGTTTGGATATTTTTTTTTCTCTACTGAGTCTTTTACAGGTGACACTTTTCTTAAAATCTAGCTTCCTCTCCTTATTAAAGCCTCACTTTCACCAGCCTCACCACCCACAGTGAAGAACACCACATACAGGTGTTCTTACATATTCTCAAAACCTTTTGCTTTTCCCACTCATATAGATAGTGTAATAATTCAGTCCCTATTTGGTTTATTTTATTAAAGAACAATTGGACAAAAAAAACCACCACCTGCTCAATTGATGTATTTCTTACTGCACGTATTTGCTCACTTTTCTTTTCTGGACATTGTTCTCCAGTGAATCACTTAGTGCTGTCTGTCAAGGGCCTGCTTTGCAACTTGGTGTGGCAGGGCTTCAGCCTTTGCCTCCTTGAGTACATTTTGTAGTCAAGGGAAGTCTTGCAGAATTTTATCCTTTATCTGCATCAAGGTTGATGATGATGATGCAGTCAGCCATACTGCATTTGACTTTGAGTAGAAGCTCAAATTTATCATTTATATTTAGTCTTTCTGGCCTTTCCAGTGTGCTTTGACTTCTAATGCTATTGACAGATATACTGCTTTATTGTTTTTGTTTTATTTTGTTGTCAGAGCTTTTGCAAGATAAAATAAGTAAGTTGCAGGACGTTGATGCAAAAAATGTGGCATACAAAGAATATTATAATTGAAG
The DNA here is from genome assembly GCF_000747805.2 of Chaetura pelagica. Taxonomy (NCBI): domain Eukaryota; kingdom Metazoa; phylum Chordata; class Aves; order Apodiformes; family Apodidae; genus Chaetura; species Chaetura pelagica. Next base: position 2,446,069 of record NW_009952440.1, on the reverse strand, counting down.
CATTCAGTATATCCTGTTTCCTTCCTTGCATTCTCAGGTGAGGAAAATAAGTTGTTTTTTAAAGTGTTGCTTGTTGACCAGTGGGAGAAGTACAGAAGACCGAAGAAGGAATGTTTCTACAGATCAGTAAAATATGAAAAAATATCAGCATAATGATTTATAAACAACTTTTTTCAAACCTTCTGAAGTGGAAATGTCTTAGAATGCCACTGAATTCAGCAGGGTTTGAAGGCATTGGCTCATAGGACTGGGTTTCCATTTGGTTTGCAAATACAGAGTGGCAGAAATGTAAACATGCTTCTCTAAGGACCATTTCAGAATCAGTGTTATCTAATTCACAGGTGGGGCATGACTACCTTAGGTAACTGAGAGTTGAACGTGACAGCTGAGTGGGAGTGATTACAAGTGTGGCAGGAGGTGGATTGTTTTGCTAGAGTTATTAACTGCTTGCAAAATTCTGACCCTACTCAGTGATTCTTGGAAGATGAGCTAAACATAACAAACTGTGCTGCTGCTTAAGAGTGTCTAGAATCTTAACACCAAAATATTTGAGTGGCATCAGAAGTAATAGTAATGGTTAAAAAAAGGAGTTTCTCTTTTACAAGTCACTGCTTCTGGTGAGGAGCTGCTTTATTCTCCTGCTCTGTGTGTAACATGAAGCAAGCTCTGAAAGTGCCCTGCACTATTGGCTCCAATCTGGGAGATTCCCTTTTGATGATATCCAGGCTAGCTGCCTGAAAGAGATGGAAAAATCTTTCATACCTCTCTAGTGAGGAGAGGATGAAAGACAAGGGCTGGGTTACTGTGTTTTCCTAAGTCTTCTCATCACATTGACCTGGGAGTAACCAACCCAAGACTGAAGCTGGCAATGACTGCAAGCACTTTAAGCAGTCACTGCTAGTTTTCTCTTTCTGAGGATTTTTTTCTCCTCTACATTCTTGTTCCAATTATCTCCCTCTCTGTTCTTGACTTTGTCATTCCAAACCATATCTAGCTAAAACAGCAGCCTGGAAATTCAGGTAACATCCAGATGCGCAAGCCCATATGGACAAGTTGTGGTGCACATGAAATTGTTCAGCCTGCTTTTTGGTTTCTTGCACATTACTAGCTCATTTTTCTGCTGTGTGTCTAATGCATATGTGTTATAATGGTTTAAAAAAATAGTATGCAGTATTAACAGTGTGAATGTAATAAGATTATGCACTTGTGTTACAGTCCATTAATTGTATCTGTATCTTGTCACATTTTCAAAAAGAAAAAAACCCTGCAAGATTCAATGAAAATATAATACATTGTAATTATTTTGACATTGTTTCCCTTCTCAGTGCTCAACCCAAGAGTTCTTCTTGATAGTCAGCACCCTGTCTCGTCTGGACTCAGAAATTCAAGCACTTGTTCCAGTCATACATTCTCATGTGAAAACTCATCTGTTACAAAATGCACTGCTGGAAATCCCAGAACTTCTCTCCCCAGTAAAACATTATTTAAAGATCCTTAATGAAGAAGCAGCCAAGTAAGTAGAGAAAACAGATGAATCTTCTGTGTCTCATAGGCTTTCTGACTAAGTTTATTCAGTTATGAGAGTTATGCACCTTAATATAACTTAGTTTCATGGTTTTGGTTTTATATTTATGTGTGTACAGGTTGCTTACAGTGAAAGCAGAGGTTGTAGTTTTCTACAGCTTATATTCTTTTTTTAAAATTAAACTAGGGGAGCCAGGATTTTTCATAGTGGGTGTCTGCCTCAGGCTGAATAGATTTTGAAAGTTTTTCAGCTGTTTTGGGGAATTAATTTCAAGCAAATTTCTTTTGCTCATGTTAATCTGTTGAACAATTTTGAAAATATTTTTATAAATAGAGAAGCTGTTCCTTTTGAAGAGAGACTTGGCGTTCAGCAGCCACTCTGCTGTCAGGAATGTGCCTTGTGCTGCTTTTGTGAAAATTCACCAAGCTTGGAGTGGCCCTTTCCTTTCTTAAAAGTATCTTAATGTCGTGAGCCAATGTCAGGAGGACTCCCAACTGTCAGGATGTTTCCACAACTCCCCCCCTCCAGTGTGGAGGAGTTTGTGGATAAGACTTAAGGCTCACACATGGTGTTTGCCTCTCACAGAGGAGCAGCCACTGTGGGACCTTATTTTAGAGTATTTTAGAACACCCCTTCTCACCACACTCACTAACTGCTACTGAGACTGATGTTTAGTTTACGAACCAGCCGGTTCATTAAGGGTTAATACAAACTGAGGGACCAAGGGCTCTGTGGGTTCCATGTAGTCTGTGCGATTTAAAGCCCCTCAGAGCATTTCTAGGGTTGGTGGCCTGTTGAGGGACTCCCTTGGGAGAGTACCTGAAGAAAGACCTCAGCCTCTGGCTGTGGTCAGGCTTTCCCTGCAGTTGCCTTCCTGCAGTCTTGGGGTGGTGAGCTGAAAGTAAGGAGGCTGTCTGTCCTTTTTGTCCTTAATTCTGTCCTTCCCTGGTCCAAGGAGGCTGGTGAGGGTGGTGAGACACTGGCCTAGGTTGCCCAGGGAAGTTGTGGAAGCCCCATTCCTGGAGGAGTTCAAGGGCAGGTTGGATGGGGCTCTGAGCAACCTGGTCTAGTGGGAGGTGTCCCTGCCCATGCAGGGGGGTTGGAACTAGATGATCTTTAAGGTCCTTCCAACCCAGGCCATTCTAGGTTTCTATGATAAAAAAAAAAAAAAAAAAAAAAAAGGTAGGCAAAGGACAAAGATGCTTAAGTGGAATGAGTATACATTTTATGACAAAACAGATTTAATTATATCATACTCACTGTAGGTAGATTTAAAATATTTTTTTTCTGCCATTTTGTGATGGTCTATTGATTTCAATGTCATGCTGGCACCAGTAGTAGATGCCCAGAGCCTATAGAAGGGGTGCAGGTCAGCAGGGGAGCACCTGCAGTGCTACATAATTAAATGCCTGTCCCACCAGCTGGTCAGTGACCTTTACTGGAGACCCAGCTTAAAACGCCTCTGTGCAAATGCAGCCAGCACAGGGAATAAACAGGATAAGTTGGAGAGGTGTGCGTGTCTGCAGGGCAATGATCTCATTGGCATTACAGAGACCTGGTGAGATGGCTCCTACAACTGGAGCAGCAGAATGGAGGATTGTAAACTCTTTAGGAAAGACAGACAGGGGAGACAGGATAGGGTGGGTTGCCCTCTATGTCACAGAACAGCTGGAGTGCATGGAGCTCTCCCTTGGAATGGATGAGGAGCCAACAGAGAGCTTATGGGTTAAAATTAAATGGAAAGCAGGGGCAGGTGACATTCTGGGGGGGTTTGCTATAGGCCACCTGGCCAGGAGGACAGTATAGATATGTAGCTCTACAGACAGATAGGAGCAGCTTTGCATTCACAAGCCATGGTACTCATGGGGGACTTCAACCACCCTGGTATCTTTTGGAGGGACAACTCTGCACAGCACAAACTATCCAGGACATTCAATAGAGTGCGTGGATGACAACTTCCTTTTCCAAGTAATTGAGGAACCAACAAGGAGAGGTGCTGTGCTGGACATTGTTATTGTCAATGAGAAAGGGCTAGTGAGGGATGTTAAGCTCAAGGGTAGCCTTGGCTGTAGCAATCATGACATGGTGGAGTTCAAGATCCTTAGAGCAGCAAGGAGGGCTCACAGCAAGATTACTACCCTTGACTTCAGGAGGGCAGATTTCGGCCTCTTCAGGGATCTACTTGAGAGAGTGTCTTGGGATAACATCCTGGAGGGTAGAGGGGCCCATGAAAGCTTGCTGATATGCAAGGATCACCTTCTCCAGGCCCAACAGCATTGCATCCCAACTAGGAGAAAGTCAGGTAGAAACTCCAAGGGGCTGTCATGGATGAGCAAGCAGCTCCTACAAAAGCTCAAACTTAAGAAGTGAATATAGAGAGGGTGGAAAATAGGGCAGGTATCTTGGAAGGATTACATAGAGGTTGTCTGAGCAGCTAGGGATCATGAGACAGACAATGCCAGGTGGAATTAAATCTCGACAGAGATGTAAAGAGCAGTAAGAAAAGCTTCTGTAGGTATGTTGGGGTTAGAAAGCATGACCAAGGAAATTGTAGGCTCTCTTCTGAAGGAAACAAGAAGTTTAGCTACATAGGATATTGAGAAGGCTGGGATTCTCAATGACTTCTTTACATCAGTCTTCTCTGGCAAGTGCTCCAACCTCATTACAAAGGCCACAGCAGATGAAAATGGACTGGGAGAATGAAGCACATCCACTATAGGAGAAGAACAGGCTCATGACCATCTAAAGAACCTGAAAGCACACAAGTCTGTGGGACATGGTGGGGTCCATCCATGGGTCCTGAGGGAGCTGGCAGATGCAGTTGCTAAGCCTCTGTCCATCATATTTGAGAGGTCATGGTGCTCTGGTGAGGTTTCTGCTGGCTGGAAAAAGGAAACATAGCCCTGTTTTTAAAAAGAGGAAAAAAGAAGACCCAGGGAACTAGTAGGCTGGACAGTATCACCTCTGTGCCTGACAAGGTCATGGAACAGGTTCCCCTGGAAAATCTGCTAAGGCACATGGACACTGTCCCACATGACATCCTGGTCTCCAAATTGACAAGGCATGGATTTGCCAGATGGACCACTCGGTGGATAAGAGATTGGCTGGATGGGCACACCCAGAGAGTTGTGGTCAATGGCTCAATGTCCAAATGAAGGCAGGTGACGAGTGGTGTCCCTCAGGGGTCAGTACTGGGACCAGTTTGCTGATGATACCAAGCTGTGTGGTGTGGTTGACACCCAAGAGGGAAGGGACCATCCAGAGGGATCTTGGAAGGCTGGAGAGGTGGGCCAGTGCCAACCTCATGAAGTTCAACAAGGCCAAGTGCAAGGTCCTGCATCTGGGTCGGCACAACCCCAGGCACAAACAAAGACAGGCTGGGGAAGAATGGCTGGAGAGCAGCCCTGAGGAGAAGGACTTGGGGGTGGTAGTAGATGAGAAGCTCAACATGAGCCACCAGTGTGTGCTGGAGCCCAGAGAGCAACTGCATCCTGAGCTGCATCAAAAGAAGTGTGGCCAGCAGGGCCAGGGAGGGGATTCTGCTTCTCTACTCTGCTCTGGTGAGACCCTCCTTGCAATACTGAGTACAGTTCTGTGCCTTCAGCACAAGAAACACATGCACCTGTTGGAGAGGGTCCAGAGAAGGGCCACCAAGATGATCAAAGGCCTGGAGCAGCTCTGCTATGAAGACAGGCTAAGAAAATTGGGGGCTGTTCAGCCTGGAGGTTGTGGCTGCCGCCACCTTGGAGATTTGTAAGGAGAGGTTGGATGAGGCTTGTGCAGCCTGGTCTAGTGTGAGGTGTCCCTGCTCATGGCAAGGAGGTTGGGATCTGATGATGTTGTGGTTTGGGCCCAAAACAACAACAAAGGAACAGCCCCATGGCCACTCACTCAACTCCCTACCACACACACAGTCTGGGATGAGGAGGACAAAGCTCATGGGTTGAGACAAAGGACAAGGAGGGATCTCCACTGATTAAGGTTCTGCGCAAAACAGATTCACCTTGGGGAAAAAATAACCATTTAATTTCACACTCATCAAACCCACACAGGACATAGACACACACAGAGCAGGGCTTGCACATGTTCCCCCACCCCTCCCTTCTTCCCAGCCCCAAATCCCTTTGTTCC
>NW_009952440.1:2378769-2440212 GCF_000747805.2 Chaetura pelagica | reverse complement strand
GGAGCTGCTCCAGCCTGGGCTTCCCACAGAGTCACGGGCTGCTCAGGGAACAGGCACCTCCCCTGGCTCCGGGGGCTTCCAAAGCTGCACCATCAGAGTTCACTGGCAGCAAATCCTCTGGCCACAACATCCAAGTCCACTGTCCAAGCTCACCCCTCCTGGCACCTCCAGGGAATGTTCCACCACGAGTGCCCCCTCCACGAGTGCAGGGGCACAGCTGCCATCTGGCCATGGGCTGCAGGGAAACATCTGCTTGGGCACCTTCTGCCCCTTCTTCCTCACCAACCACCAGCTCAGCTCTCCTTCCCCAGCACAGCTCTTCTTCACCCAAGTCCTGCTCTGCTCAGGTGTTATAGCTGTTCTTTCATATGTTACTGACTGAGGTGCATCCGTTGTCCCTCTAATGGCTCCTTGGCTGGGTTTGGAGCAGGGGGAGCTTCTCAGCTTCTTACCTGAGCCACTCCTGGGGCCCTTCCTCTGCTACCAAAAAACCCACCAAACCAGAACAGATGATCTTTAAGGTTCCTTCCAGCCTTTACCATTCTGTGATTCTGTGATTGTTTACAAAAATATCATACAATAGTTTAAATAGTCATTCATCTGCAGGATACATATTTCATTTGTATTTAATCAGCCTTTAAAAAATAACTTACTTTTGGCCTCTATATATCTCATTTTTTTGGCAATACTAATTTTAGTAAATGAATCTTTCATCAAAATCGTGATGACTACTCACACATACATGCACACAAACACTTGCTCACATGTATCTGTGCTGCATCATACATTAGTTTTGTGATGTGTGGATAAAATCCTATAGATATTTTCAGCAGTATCCCTCTGCTCCATATTCAGACTTCCAAATTTTTTGGTTTTGTTGGTTTTTTTAAACTGTCAAGTTTTAAATTTGTGATAGGCATCACATAGCAGTGGCACTCTTCACATTTGGCTGCTGGCTAGTAGCAACCTTTTTTCCCTTGCATTCCCATGGAAACAAGTCTAATTAGCACAAAACTGTTTCTAAAAATCAGTATTGTATTGTAAAATGGTATCTCTGCTGTGTCTCACAGAAAAACTTCATCTATGTACTGCAGAATCAAAGCAGAGCTTTGTGTTACCTGTCTGGTCACTGGCTTCAGTTGTAGTTTCATTCTCAAGCCAAGGGGTATCAGAGTAGGTAGAATATTACACTTTTTATTACTCCCATGTTTTATTACTTTACTTTGCTAATTACTTCGTTTCCAAATATTAGATTTCATGGTAGTTATGTAATTAACTGATACAGTTTTGTACTTGCTCTAAAATAGAGGTGTATATTCCAGTTAACCTAAGACCGATTGCACTACTTTTTATTGTTTGCCTGATACTTGTTAGGATAAAATAAATTTTTTTTAACCTTTGATGACAACCATTTTTTAGTAGCTTGTTCACCTTCCCAGTTTTAAGCATTTGAATGTCATTGACTTTTTCATTTTTCAATCCTGAACTGATGTAGTGCAGCCAAAATAATGGTCATTTCCTGACACTGAGACTAGAAAACACTATTGTTTTGCATGTTTTAAAAAATACTCTGGCTAATCTTTTATTGAGAAGAGAAGGAAGCTACTCTGAAAAGCTCCCCATGACATTCTACTTTGATGAAAGACCTGTGGAAGTGATTTTTCTTTGCAATCTTTTTGAAAAACTGCCTGAATTTGGCCAAATTCTAAATATGCCCAAAATCTATGTTGATATCATTCAGAAATTATCTAGAGCTTCACATTTTATCATACTAAAGGTGTTGTTGGCACTTGAGATGCTCCAGGTTGGGGCAGCAATTGCCTTCCAGGATTACGGATTGATAAAGAAGAGAATGGTCTTTCTTGTGCTTACTTTTCTTGCTCTGCTTGGTGGAGGAAGAACAAGCAGAAAACTGCAAGGATGCACATTGAGATGAAAAGTAACGAGTCAGCAGGGTTTGGTATATAAGAATGAGCATAATGAGATAGAATAGAAGGGAGCAAGAATAGATTGGGTTTGAATAGATTGTGAGTGTGGGTATCTTGGTGTAGCTTCTTAGAGTTTATATACAAAGTGCCTTTATGTTTATGCAGTGTTTCTGGCAGCTTTTGGTAAATGTGTTGGACTATGACCAAGTAACAGAAAAGCTGTACTTTGAGAGGAATAAAGGTAGTGTTAAAGTGAATGAGAATAACAGATAAAAATGTGGTCACAGCCTGTGTCAGGGAATGCATCTTTCATTTTACCATTATTTTATCTTGTGCTTCTCATGCATAGGACTGGAGATAAAACCCAGTTGTTCAAGGACCTTACAGACTTTCCTGTCATCAGAAAGAAAAAGGAGGAGATCGAGGATGTGCTTTCTAAAATCCAGTTGCATCTGCGGGACATTCGCAAACAGATTAAGAATCCTTCTGCAGAGTATGTTACAGTTTCTGGTCAAGAGGTAATATGGTATCTATTATGTATAGCTGCACCTGTTACTTATCTAGAAAACAGGCTTAACTAGAACTCTCTCAATTTATTATGTTACTTGTTAAGGTCATTTGACTATGCTTCAAAGAACAGTTTCGTGACAGTGTGACTATTTTGTTTTTCAATCAATCACTTCAGCGATTTAAATAATAAAAACACATTAGTGCAGTTGAATTTTGTTCAGTAATCCTTTGCTTTTCTATATATGTAAAAACACCTGCATACTTCCAAGGCTAATTATGTGGCTATTAAATGCTGAAATATTCTCAGAGGACCAGGGAGCACAGTGCTAGGTCAATTTGAAGAATGATAAAATGATTGGTAAGTACTGATTAAGCTGGTAATTTGAAAAATTGGAAAGAGAAGAGGAACAGTATTAGAGAATGATAACCTTAGTCTGTTTTAATTCTTAGAAGTGGTGGTTTTGGACTGGAACTTTTGCTTGCCTGATGCTGTGCAAGTGTGGGCAGGCCACGCTCCAGCAAGCAGAAATGTTCAAGCAAAAAGAGAGATAATAGATCCTGCCAGATTTTGGGGGGAAATGAAAGGAGCAGTGAGGTAGCACTGTTCAGCACTGTTCATTGGGAACTGAGAGTGGGAATGCTGGGGAAAACTCCACAGAAAACTAGGAAGGGAGTAAGGAAACTGACTGAGAGTCAGGAGTAAAAGAGATAAATCAGTGAGGACAGGGAGGGAAGGAGCTGGAAGCAGTCCCCTGTCATGTTGAGGGTCTAGGAAACTGAGAAACATGCAGGAGGCAGACAGGCAATGCTGAAAGTGAGAACGTGAGAGTGGATGCATTAGAGAGAACAGCATTTGGTAAAGACCTTGGGTAGATATTTCTTTCGATGGTAATGCTGAGAAGAGGAAGAGTGGTTGAGGAGAAAGCCCACATTTTATTAACCTGTATTTGTTAAGTTCCTGTTAGAGTCCTGATGAAGATACAGTTGACACATACTTGTTCCAAAATATGAGGTTACACCCATATCTATCTTATCTTTTGTTTCCAGACCTCTAATGTAATTCATAGCATGCACTAAACAGGACAGAAAGCTGTCCAGATAGCAATAGCATTGCTTTTCATTTCAGGCAGGATTTAGAGAAAAATTGCTACATTTGGCAAATATATGCTTCCTGTGTGGCATAAGCAGTGCTTTGGGCCCAGTTTATTTAATACTGCAGTTATTTATCTAGTAGGGCTAAAAAATAAAAGATGAGAAAGCAAATGCTTTTGTTGTTTTGAAGAAGACTGCAGCCTCTATGCTTGTCTCTCCAACAGCCACACAGACAAATCAGGCAATTGAACTAGCTGTGTTAATTTAGGCCGTATTTGGCTCAGTTAGTCATCTAGCATAGACAAAAATGTGGTATTATTTTCTGTCTTCCGTTTGTAAACACAGCATCTTTAAGTGCTTGGAGATAAAATTCAGAAAAAAACTGTAATACCAGCACATCAGCAACACCACTAGTGGTAGCAGCAGTTGGCTCATTTTTTAATCTTTGCAGATTTCTGCTTCTACCCATTCTTAGTCTTTTTGTCCTATGTGTATTATGCAGTTTCGAGGTTTCTCCAGAACCAAATATTTTCAGGTCTTAAGTAAATAAGAACTAGTGGACTGCATCTTGCTGGAGTTTTGTGCACATGTTAGGGTTATTATTCTTGTTTCTACTGGCTGTTATAGGGAGGTGTGGAAGGTTTTATCAAAATCACACTTAGTGTAATAGAAAAGCTTTGTCAGGTGAGAGACTTGTGGTTTCCTATAAAGGTGATCAGATTCTGGGTTCATCTCATCTCTTCTAGAAATTGTTTTTCCACCTGAATTCTTTCATTTGAGAACGCCTCAGTTCTTTCAGTTCTAAGACCTTAGGCTGGTGTTATAAAAATAACTGACACGAATCATATAAAATACTGCAATAAACACATAATGCAAATTCCACTCCACTGAGCCCCTTGCTGTTACTGCTGGTTTTCCCTGTTCCTTCTCTTTCTGACCCCAGCTTGATCCAAACTTGAAGCAAGGTATGGCAGAATCAGTGTTAGCATTTGAGATTTTGAGCTCTTTTCTGCGCAAAGGTGTAAGTAGTTAGGTCTCAGTATGAACCACTGGTCCCTAGACAGGAAAGTGCATCTCACTGATAAGCAGTAGCTTATATATATGGTATATATATGGTATATAGTGTGTAGAGTCCATATAATGCTGAATTCTCTCCAAGACCTTGTCAGGATCAGATAAGCAAGAGGTACTAGCTTTAGTCTGGTTTTGACTTGGTAGTAGAGAGGTGAGGAGCACATGTTAGTGGATGGAGGAACAGAAGGGCAGAGATGGGGCAAAAACATCGTAGGGCACAAGAATAGCTCAGGAGAGTAGTTGCTCTTTAAAATTAAAAAAAAAGAGTATGTCATAACTCTCACTTCTGAGGGAGAAAGAACATTAGCTTCTGGTCTGCCTAGTCTCTTCAGGCTGAATATTGTTTTCTCTGATGCTTGTAGATTTCTTGATATAGGATTATTATGGCTGTGTAGTCTTCCTGACTTCCCATGATGTGTAAAATTACAACTTTTTGTTTATTTTAGTTTATGATAGAGGTCAAGAATTCCCATAAATCATCTGTGCCATCTGACTGGGTTATGGTTAGTAGGTATGTAAAATGTTATTGAAGTTTGTTTTGATGTATTAGGAAAAAAATACAGTATTTTGGTATTATGATTGATTTTGTGCACATTTTCATTGCTCCATATGTGTGTTTGTTTTTTTTCTTAAACTGAAAAACAAGCGACTGAAATGGCTGTGTTAATTTATTGCCATAATAAGTTTTGCTTAAAAGCAAACAAAAGCAAACTGGAAAACTGGAGATCTTAAAATGTTTTTTGCACGATAAATCCTTAAGGTGCCATATTAATCACTTAATCTTTCAAAGTACATGTACTGGTGTCAAAATTGCGGTTTTGATTCAGTTGTGTATGAAGATTGTGGATACAGATCTTTCATAAAATTTTTATCTCATTTATTCAGAAAGGTAAAAGTAGCTGTGCAAAATCTGTGCATCTCAATAAACTTAGTTGCTCTAAAATGTTATCTTATTCATACACACAAGCTTTGCTTGCTTTGGTACTTAGCCCTGTGCAAACATGGTAAAACCATAGTTTTGGATACTTTTTCCAGTAGATGAAACAAAGATGGACTGAATTATGTAGCTGTTTTTTTCTTTTTAGTCATTTGTTTTATTATTTGAACAGGTTGAGTATCTTAATGTGTGAGCACATACATCTTGCACCAGAGGTAGGCATGATCAGGTGGAATCTGAAATTATGTTCTATTTGCTTATGCAAGAATTCAGTATTAAAAGTGCACAGATTAGAAAGAATTAAGATGACAAAGAATTAATTACAGCTAATCTGGATTTTGTAAAAGAATGACTGGGAATACCGAAGTGAGTTCTTAATGGAAAGACATCAATAAATGGCAAGTTCTCCAAATGCAAACAAGTATCCATGCAAGACAGTCTGTTTTTTGCTAAGGTTTTTTTTGGGCTTTTAATGAAATTTTCCATTTAAAAGTTACATTTTTTCCTTGAACTTCATTGTATACACTGTCAGTCACAGAAAAGTCATCTCTTTGTGCAGTGTATTGCTGAACAGAGTTTTGTAAAATTCAGTGATACACTCTACATTTAAAGATGTTTTTCACAGTCCTTCTGAATGGGCAGTGGTGCCATAACCAGTCACGGAATTCACAGTAAAGATCATTGGAATCAACAGAGTTTAGTACAACAATAAAAGAACGTTTTTTTAAAGTCCATTTTTTAAGACTCACAAGAATAAGAAAACTGGTCCAATTTTTATGTAGATGGTGTAACTGATTGCTTAGTAACCTTGATTTCCTATTTGGCTTTTCTCTGTCTTCCAGCACAAAAGCTGTCAGCCGTTTCCACTCTCCTTTTATTATAGAAAATTACAGACATCTGAATCAGCTCCGGGAGCAACTAGTCCTTGACTGCAGTGCTGAATGGCTAAATTTTTTAGAGTGAGTTTACAAAATCGAGTTAGTTTTCAAATATTTTTTTTCTCCTATAAGAACAGAAAAATATGTTTATCTTTAAAAAAAAACAAAGGTTGATAATTCATTGTGTTGTTCACAAGAACTTTAAAGATAGCCAACTAAAATACTGTTCAAGTGTTTGAAGGCAAGACCTTTTGCAGACTGAGTCCTGAGATAAGCAGTCATGTCTCTAGATTTTAAAATTCTGATGATAATATGCTGTGAAGTATATAATGTGGCTCTCAAAATCTGAAAAGTAATATCACAACCTTAAGAACTTGCAAGTAGAACAGACTGTGAAAGAGTGAACCTGAATATAGTAGTTTTATTATTGAAGTACAATGTAAGCAAGATGGAAAAAAGAATTTATTATATAAGCTGACCAAATTAACTTTTAGTATTAATTGATTTAGAGTATAGCTCCACTGTTAAGCGTGCCATTACTAAAAATAATACTAATAAAATAAGTACAATCAGATTATTAGTTAGGAATGCAGTTTTGGCAGTTCTTAGGTAAGTGTGATTCCCCATAGCTGTGTATTTTGTGTACTGACACTGCTACTGACTGTGAATCTGTTTCCTAGAAGGTAATTGGTAGTGGGTGTTGTCTACCATGACTTCAGCAAGGCTTTTCACACTGTCTTCATTAAGAAGCTCAGAAAGGTGTGGATTAGGTGAGTGAACAGTGAGGTGAACTGAGAGCTAGTTGAGAGACAAAGTTCAGAGGATCATGATCAGTGGAGCAGGGACAAGTTGGAGGCCTGTAGCCAGTGGTGTTCCCCAGGGATCAGTACTGGGTCTGGTCCTGTTCAACATCTCTGTCAATGACCTAGACAATGGGACACAGTGTATCCTGAGCAAGTTTACTGATAATACCAAACTGGGAGGGATGGCTGACACTCCAGAGGGCTGTGCTGCCACCCAGCATGACCTGGACAGGCTGGAGAGCCTGTTCAGCAAGGGCAAAGGTAAGGTCCTACAGGGGAGGAACAACTCCATGCTTCATGGGGTAGACCTGCTGGAGAGCAGCTCTGCGAAGAACAATCTTGGAGTCCTGGTAGCGAGTAAGTTAACCATGAGCCAGCAATGTGTCCTTGTGTCCAAGAAGGCCACAAGGTCCTGGGATGCATTAGGAAGAGTATGATCAGCAGGTTCAGGGAGATTGTCCTCTCCCTCTACTCTGCCTTGGTGAGGCCACCTTGTGATTGTTGTGTCCAGTTCTGGTCTCTTCAGTTCAAGAGAGACAGGGAACTACTGGAGAGAGTCCAGCGGAGGGAACTGGAGCATCTCTCTTACGAGGAAAGGTTGAGAGAGCTGGGACTCTTTAGCATGGAGAAGAAAAGACTGAGAGGAGACCTTATCCATGTCTATAAATATCTAAAGGTTGGGTGCAAGTAGGATGGAGCCAGATTATTTTCAGCAGTGCCTGGAGACAGGACAAGTGGCAATGGGCACAAGCTGAAGCAAAGAAAGTTCCATCAGAAATGAGGAAAACTTCTTTACAGTGAGGGTGACAGAGCCCTGGAATAGGCTGCTCAGGGAGGTTGTGGAGTCCCCTGCTGTGGAGATTTTCAAGACCCTCCTGGATACAGTCCTGTGTAGTGTGCTCTAGGGGATCCTGCTTTAGTGGGGGAGTTGGACTAGATGAGCTCTGGAGGTCCCTTCCAGCTCTAACAATTCCATGATTCTGTGATTGGAGTGTTACTGCTCCTCACAACTGACACAGAAGATCTTTTTGTGTCAGATCAGAGTTTTGAGTGAATTTATTTGACTATTTAGCCGAAGGATCTTCAAGACAGGAGTTTAAAAATATTTCTCAAACTTCTGAATACCTTTTATTTTTCGAGTGTCTGGTTATCAATTTATTTTTTCACTTCCATGAACTACAGGCTCACTGAAATTGTTCCTTCTGTCATGCGGTGATAATTGGCTCACTTTAACTTGTGCTTTGTTATCCCACTGCAAAAGCCTAAGTTCCTTCTGAAATTGTTTCACTGTACATAACTGATGCAAAGGTTTGCTCCCTAATAGGAGCCCAGTAATTATGTAGATTTGATATTAAAAATGCACACCTAACCAGATGTGTTGCCTTTGGAATACTATAAAAATAGTTATTTTAAATATTTTTGTCACTATATTTGCCATGTAAGTTTTTGAGCCTTTCTTCACTTGGATCCACTGCTTTTCGTGTTCACTTATGCAGTTCTCAGTAATGTTTTATGATACCAGCATACAAAGGAAGACTTGTGTATAGGAAAGTGTTCCTTTTCTCCATACCTTCATCTGTTTATTTCTGTATTTATTTGCCAGTTTTTTCTCCCCTGCTGGTTTTATGTTTCATGTTGCATCTTTGAGACTAGCTAGGAGAGGGAAAAAAAATAATAATTGAGGACTAAGACAATGAACTCTGCTGAAAATGGTGTTCTCTTGGTAACATTATTATTGTACTGGGGGGAGCAATACCAAAATGGAAAATTAATTCCTGAATTTTCTGCTGTAGATACCATATTTTATTGAAATTGCAGACAACTCATGTTTATGTTCTTTTCAGGCTTCTTTTTTTTTATTTTTCTGTAGCTTGTTGTACTGAATTGGCAGTTGGGATTCAGTTGCCACTGTGATAAACAGTCATATTTTTTTTAGGCCTCTTTTAGGCAGCAGGGATCACCTGCAAACCCTTTATGTGCTTTCTAATAGATTTCATTTTGCCTGCCTTTTTGTGCTTTAAAGTAGTTCACTATTAGAACAGGAGTGTGAAGTCAGTTTTGATTAAGATTGTGTCCTTATTTTGTGAGTTAATACACTGCTGGGAGGTTTGAATTTAGGGTAATTTAAAGAACATAAGAGCCCTACGAGAAGCATTGCATGGGGTATATTTTGACAATACATCTGTATCTGTATAATTATTTTTTTTTTCTCTTCCTCCTCTTATATTTCCCTGTTTGGAATAGCCATTTCAGTAAGCATTATCACCCTGTGTCTAAAGCGATTGGTCACCTAGCAACTATTGACTGTCTGTTCTCATTGGCCCAGGTGGCAAAACAAGGAGACTACTGCAGGTAATAAATTTTTAATTTTTGTTTAAGATTTTATGGGGAACTAAAGACAGTATTTAAAATAAATTTTATTTTAATATGTGTACTACAATGAAATGCATTATTAAAATTGTTTACAGTGTTTTTAGCTTTATCTGATTTTGCAAAGAAGCACTTTTGGGTTTAATGCAAATCTGTAAACACTGCAGTTCAAATTTGGTGTCTTATGTTTGTCTGTTGTTTGGCCTGGGCCTAGCAAATGATACTTCACTTATATAAAGATATATATTGGAATTTGCGTGGAATTTCTCTCTCTCTTTTTTTTTTCATTTGTTTTGTTTTGTTTTGTTTCTTTGTTTGGCTTGGGTTTGTTTTTTTTCCTCAGCAAGGTCTGAATTTATAATGTATTTCTAATACCTAAGAATTTAAGGTATACAGGGTATGTTTCAAAGCTGTGTTTCAGGTAAAATAGGTAAATTAGATTCTAGATTGCTAGATTCAGAGCAGTGATGGTGCCTCACTGAGGAACACTCTTTAGGTCTGATGAGCTGTGCATCTCCATCTGCCAAAGATCTCCAGATGCACACTGGACACTACAGCCTGGGGCCCTGGTGGTTCCACGGCTGTTCCCTCTGCTCCTCAGAGGGGCCACATGAACCTTCATGTCCTGCTTCCACAGGGGTTGGTCCAGAGCTGGCTCCTGAGCATTTACACAACCACAGAATCACTTAGGTTGGAAAAGACCTTCAAGAGCATCGATTCCAACTATTAACCCTAGTCTACCAAGTCCAGCACTGAGCCATATCCCCAAGTGACACATCTAGATGAATTTTAAACACCTCCAGGGATGGTGACTCGCCCGCCCCCCTGGGCAGCCTGTTCCAATGTCTGACAACCGTTTCAGTGAAAAAGTTCTTCCTAATATCTAAACCTCCCCTGGCACAGCCTGAGGCCATTTCCTGTTTTCTATCACCAGTTACTTGTGAGAACAGACCAGCACCTACCTCTTTACAGCGTCCTTTCAGGGAGCTGTAGAGGGCCATGAGGTCTCCCTTCAGCCTCCTTATCTTCAGACTAAACAGCCCCAGTTCCCTCAGCCCCTCCTCATAAGACTTGTTCTCAAGGCCCTTTACCAGCTTCCTTGCCCTTCTTTGGATATGCTCCAGCACCTCCATGTCTTTCTTGTACTGAGGTGCCCAAAGTAAAAAAAAATATTCTAAAATTTCTTTATCCAATCTGCTAATATTTTTTTATAACTGAATAAAACCAAGTATTTAGAATTATTTGATAGATATTTTTTTTTTAATTTAGGGGTTTTTTCCACAAAAAGAAATGTGCATCATAGATGATTGTCCTGCAAACTTTAGTTACAGTAGTTCTAAATAGTCAGTTACAGTAAAAACGTTTAAATTAATGTCTCTTCCTTTTTGCAGACCAACTGTGCAAGATAATCGGCGAGAAATAATTATAAAAAATGGGAGGCACCCTGTGATTGATGCACTACTGGGAGAACAGGATCAGTATGTTCCAAATACCACCAACCTTTCAGTAAGTAGAGTTGCTATTTAAGCTTCAAGATCATGCAAGGGAGGGAATCTGGGATATGCTTCGTGGCCAGGAAGTTAAAGTAAATAATTTAATCATAAAACTGTCTGGTTGCGTTTCAGAGAGATACTGCTTGATGTGATCACATCTGTTCTGTCCTTTTTCCAACATTTTGCAGCCAGATGCTTGCTTGACAGCCCTGTTCAGTCCTAATGGCGTAAAGAAAAGGAAGGTGATCTCAAATTTGGGAAAATGAGAGATTTAAATGGTTATTTTTGAAAAATGGATGAATAATAGCAGGGGTTTTTAAGAGTTTAAACCAGTTTTTAAACAGTTTTAACAGTCTAAACAGTTTTAATAACAGTTTAATTAAGAGTCTGCATTTTGTTGTAACTTTATCTCAAATCTGTGGAGTTTTTTACTCAACAAAATAGCAACAACTTCAGTTTCTGCATAATATGTTCTGCTTCGGTGTTCCAAATTAATTCTAAGTTTGGATATTTTTTTTTTAAGCATTTCTCTATTACGTGTTTTCTTCCTGGAACTATTAATTAATTACAGTCTTTCTTAATCTGAAAATGCAGACTTGGACTATCAAGTCCACGCTCTGTAGGCTGCACATTAGTTGTAAGAAGCCCTTCATAGCAACGTATGATGAAGATGCCCCATGTGTAGCTTGCAGGCTCTATGTTACCTTTAAGTCTCCTTCTGGCTGATTTTTTGTGCAGTATGGTGGGAAGTAGTAAGCCTGTCACTTTGGTACTGTCCAGAGGGGAAACAAAGTGGAGGGGCTACTTCTTAACATTTTCTGTGTAATATTATCTAAGTGGTATGACTTTGTTACAAAAAAAATTGATCTAAATATGCAGTTACCACAGGTAGGAAACATCACTCTGTTTTATTTCATGTATCAGTTTCTGATAAGTGTAGTTGAGTTAGTTTCCTTTGTTCCTGAAATCCAAGCATCTGTCTTTTAAATGACATGTCCTTTTGACATTTTTTGTTAGGTATTTACCTCTCTGTATCTCTTTTGAAACACTGTGTTGCAGTTCTCAATAAATAGAAAAAAAACATGCTTACAACGTAACTCTGAATACATAATTGCATTTTTATACAGAAAATATATAAAAAGGCAAGGAACAGGTGTTGGTGTTTCATATTGCTATGATAAACCTCATTCAAATTTGTATGTATTTCTCTGGAAATATTTTTAAATGCTGCTCGGTATTGAACAATGATACAGATACTGTGCAATAATTCAGGGAATGTTTTCAGAATTATTTGTCTACTCCAAACAAGTGACAGACAAAAAATTTAGCATTTCATTCAGTAATCAGAATATACTTTCCCCTCTTAGTCCCATTCTTATGTTAGCTTTCTAAATACTGAATATTACAAAATCAAGAGATTGTGGTAGAGTACCTTTTGCCTCTACTGGTAGTTTGAGTTATCCCTTTTTTGAGAGAGGTGCGTGGGAACCCAGTTTATTAAAATGCCTCCAGTTTTTGAATCAGCAGAAAATGCATTTCCTGTCATCTTTTCAACTGAAGTGTTGTCAAATGTCTAACTTCAGGAAAAGCTTTCTTTCAGTGCCCTGAAATAAGCATCTTATTCTTATATCTCCCCTCTCCTCCCCAAATATTCATGGGTTCTTCTAGTACTTTTAACTTGAGCCATCAATCCCAGTAAGATGTTAGCTCAAGGTTGCATGGAATTGTAAGGGCAGATGGGCTCTTTGGTCTGAAGCTACAGCACAACTTCCTCCTGAATGCTGGCTTCACAAACCAGCCACCAGTCTCTCAACATGGTTGGAAGGACTCTGGAGGGATACCAAACACTTGCAAGAAATTTGTGGATTCTAGCAGATGAACTCATTCTGATTTTAGGGATCTATAAATTCTATTGCGTTCAGCCAAATGGTGTCCCTGACAAAGTTTTAGTAGCAGCATTGAAACTACCTTGGAGACTAGAATGTTATGAATTTTGTTCCTATATAGTGATATGCATTTTATTACATTCATCCTTTATTCCTGATACTAGCATTTGCTGGGTTTTTACCTAGTTTTATTGAGACTTCCTTGTGGATGTGGTTTTCTTAGCAAAATAATAAATAAATATACCTATAATAAATGCAGATTGCATGTATCTTCTGACTGAGCTGGATAATTATATAAGTGACAGTCCTGTATGAATTTTATTTCCCTTCCTATTAGCAGAATGAAAGTGATAGAAAGTGAATTTGTAAAGATCTTTATTATTATTCTGTTGAGATTTTTTTATTGTTGTCACAATGATCATTTCAGAGTTTCCTTAGTAGCATGGCTAATGTTTATTATGCACAGCTTGTCCTTTCTTACATGCTCCTCCCCATGTGTGAATGGAATATGCTGACTTTGAGTTCATCAGCTTTCGGATTTTATTGCATGTACCCAGTAGACAGGAAAGTGTAGTTGTTTGATGTCCTTGCATAACTTAATTTCCTAATCAGATTCAGGCTATGAGAAAGCTTTATAGATTTGTTGGTGAGTTTAATTTTTCATTAGCAATTGCCTTGCACCAGAGGAAGAGGGTTTTATTCTGAAGCCAAAGACATGTATCATTACTGTAGGAAATCTTATAGTCGATGTCATTTTGCATAGGATTTCAGTGGTTCCATACACTGATCAATTAGGGATTAGATATGATCTGCTCACAAGTCTTGCCAAACTCAGCAGTGCCTTGATTTCTTCTTGTAGCCATTCTGTTTGTATGTGCATCTGTTGTACCAAGGCAGACAATCACGAATGGGTGTAAAATCTAGGTCAGGTAATTGCCAGATCTTCTCCCCATTTGGTTATGAGAGCTCTTACTGGAGAGGAATCCAGCTAACAACCAAATTAGGACAGTACTGGCTCTGCTGAAAACTGGTGAGTTTCTCCGTTTCTCTTAAGAAAACTGCACAGGAAGTTCCTGGAGTGCTTTCTTGACTCCTTGATGGAGAAAGGGAAGGTTCCTCCACACTGTCCACATTGCTTAGGAGTAATAAAAGTTGATTGTGATGCTTCTCTCTCACCAACCTGGAGAGGAGATTTATTCATCTGAGACTTCATAAAATCTTCAGATGCGAATGGAATGACCTCCAAGAATGAAGGAAGCTGTTCACCTAGAAACAGAAAGTTTAATCCTGGGGACTTGACCTTTATCTCTCTAAGGGTATATACACAAACCAGACATCTTTATAAAAGCACTTTGTGCATGACAATATATTTGACCACTGTTTTATGTTTCCAGGGAGATGGTGAAAGGGTCATGATAATAACTGGACCCAACATGGGAGGAAAGAGCTCCTACATAAAGCAAGTTGCACTAATCACAGTCATGGCACAGATTGGTTCTTATGTTCCCGCAGAGGAGTCAACAATTGGTATTGTGGATGGTATTTTTACCAGGTAATCTTTTCAAAGCTTCCTGTATGTTTATTAAAACATTATGGTGGCAGAGGGTGTGTGTGTATAATTTGTTTGTTTAGAACTGCAGAATTTGTACTTGGAAGTTTCCTTTCCCATTTTAAATACATGCATTGGTTGTTAAGCTTTGATTCAGATTTTCTGGTAAACTGTAGCTTGTTTTGGAATCTTTGAATCTTTAAAGGATAAGAATGTTAATGTGTTCATCTTGATTAAGATGCAGATACCTAACTTCATCTGCCTGAATGGACATTTTAGACAAATTTATTCTGCTGGGTGTTAGCCAAATTATACTTCCCTTAAAATGAATGCTGTCAGCTCTAAAAATCAGATCACAGTTTCTGCTGTGCAACACAGTTGTACTTACTCAAAATATTTGAGACTGAGAATTTGGGGCTGCATATTATCTTTCCTGTGCTATTGATCTTGAACACACTTCATGTCTTTTGAAGAATGAGTAATGGCAGTTCATTTCACTCAGCAAGTCTGAGTCTTGTTTTAAAGATGCCATTGAGTAATTTGTAAGTATTATCAGTTTTTTGGTTTTTAATCAGCAAAAGTTCTGTGTTACTGATGGTGTTTGAGATGGATAATTATTTATGGTTATAAGTGTCACTACAGTTATTTATCTGTGCTAGAATTATCTTTTCTGAGTTTCTAGTTCTGTGATGGCAAGAATGCATTTCAGAGTTAACTTTAAACTGAGAATCTAAATACTGCTCAACCTGGGGTTGCTTCACTGTGTAAATATGTTATGTTCTTAGGCCTTACTGTGTCATGAAAAAATGAGTGAAATCACTCTTTGATGCACTTCTGTGGTAAGGAGTTGAACAAAATAGAACACGTCTATGATCCATCCAAAATTAATTGAAAGTGAAAATTCAAAATGGTTACCTCTTTTTTCTACCCTGTATGGAAAGTAACTGACTGGTTGGTCATATGAGCATTTCACAAGGAGACATGGAAATATACAAGATCTGATTTACTTTACAGAAAAAATAAATAAATCACAACATTATGAACAATTTGAAGATTTTTTGTTTTCTTCCTCTGTGTTCTGTAGGTGAACTTAGAGTTACTTGTGTGCTCATGCTGACTTAATTTGTAACCATACTCATTTTGGCTTGTTACTCCTCAGCTTAGGATCCCTTCCTGCACTTTTGTTTGACTGTCATTGCAACAAGATTATTTCTGCAGATAAATTAAGAAATGTGGCACAGTTACTGGGAGGACTACTTGTTTTGTGGCCACAAGAAAGTGAACAAATCAGTTCATACCATCTACAGTGTGAAAAACCTTGAAATAAATACATCTGACTTCTGCCAGTTTCCCCCTGAGTTTTCCAATTTCACTTAGCTTTTCTCTACAGTATATTGTTTTTCCTGTCTGTTCAGTGTGGCTGAAGATAAAACATACGCTTTTAGATTTCAAGCCAAGCAGACCAAGAGTGTGTTACTTACTGGCTGTGAGGTTTCAGACCATTTATTCAGTCCAGTTAGATGCTAGCACAGGGGATTGATTTTATTTCCCTCCCCCCGACTAAATTAGCTTTGGAAGCTCAGCTAGATATGCTATTCTTCATTGAATGTGAAATGTGTCAAACACCAGATGAGTATACTAAAGAATTACTTAAATTCTTGTTGTTGCACTGGCAATTAGAGTAAACTAATTTGCTCAATATTAATCAAGAAGAAATTGCAAGTATATAATTGAGATAGAAACTCATTAGTTAAAGGGTTAACAGGAAGGAAACAAATGGAGTTTATCTGTTGCATTCCTTCAGGAATGCAGGATTTATAAAAGATTATCAGTGGAAGTGCTTGTCTGTGCATCTGTTTAAATGTCTCTATTCTGTATGGTGTAATTTAAGGGAATAATAGATTGTACTGTTGGGACACGTGTTAGATGTTTGAGATGTTCTTGCAGGATATTAGAACTTTACCCAGTTGTAGCTTTCCTTCCAGGACAAATGTTTAAAAAAACTTGCACTGTGATTTTGCTTCAGCCTGTGGGGTATGGGTGCCTTCTTTGCAGTATGTATCCAAGTAACCACCATCCATGCTCCCCAAGTAGGTCAGCTGTCAGGGCCCTTTTCTGTCCTGCTGTATTTGATTGTCAGTAGCTACAAGGTGGTCTTTAGTGCCCAGTCTGGTCTTTGCTTAACTCTTGCTTTCACCTTCTCCAAGTTGTGAACATCACTGTATGCAAAAAGAAAAGGAGCAAATCTGCAACTCAGAGGCTCAAGGTGGACAGGCTGCCCAGGAAGTAGGGATCTCTGTTTTGGTTTGGTGTTTTGGGGCTAGCTGGGGTTTTTTTTCAGGGTTCTGGTAAAGGTCTTAAAATACATAAGTCTGTCAAGCCAGGTTAATGTGGTGTTACATTCATTATATTTCTCAGCCCTGTGAAGTTACTCTTGTAATAATTTCTAATGCCTGGTTGGAGGACAGAAACTATAAATTCATCTGCCACACATCTTACTTTGTTTCTCTAATGATCTGGGGGGACATGCATTTCTAAAGCCTCAGCTTTTGCCAAGAACTGTCCTCTGGTAGGAAGTGAGCTTGAAGAGATTGGAGATTTTGTCCTAATTTGATCTCAATTTTTATTTTTGTTGTGTTTTCTTCTGTGTTTTGTTTTGGGAGCTGGTTTTGTTTGGTTTATTTTAATAGGATACAGCTTTGCAGACTTCTTTTCTGCACTGCCACCTCGGGCCACAAATGGCTTGCTGGAAAATAGGAATTTTTTTGTGGATAACTTAGGTATATTTTTAATCTTTTGAAAACGTTGCATGGGAAGATGCCAGTTTCCAAGATATTTTCATCACTGCCGTGGTGTGCTTTTTTCTAGATGCTGCCATTAGCATATCACCCCAGCTTTGAGGGATGCCCTAGTGACTGATTCAATGAGGAGTTCTGTGCGTTAGGAGCAACAAGAGTTCTGCTGCTTGCTGATTTTTTTTAAAATATTGGTTCTTTGTACTTCAGTCTCTTTATTTTGTTTGTACACTGCATCTTCGAAGTGAGAATTTATGTGGGTTTAAGAGATTACATTTGTGTAGGGTTTGTATCTTGTGTTCTGAGTAGGGTTTCCATGGAAATTGAAAGGTTGCTACTATGGTTATCCCTTTGGATATATTTAGTATTTATCTTCTCATAAATTTACTTTAAATACTGCATTAAACATTTTCATAGATGGAAAAAGAACCGAATACTTTTCAGGTACAGTGAAAACAGGAATGATTGGTCTTCATTACTGGGTGTATAGATAGAATAGAGTGCTAAGGCTAGTCCAAACATTTTAGAGTAGCGTTGAAAATGTCATCCTAAGGAGGGGGAAAAGGAGAAAATCTTCCACTGCCTGAAAGCTCCACGCCGAGATGATACGTTGTTACATGTCTGTAAATGGAAAACGTGGAGGGCGGGTGGAAGAGTAATTTCCTCCATTTCCTGCTTGTGTTACTCACTTGTTAAGAAGTCTCTGAGTGCTCTTATGGAGTCTCACCATGTCTTCTGTGTAGAACCAAGCTTGCTACTTCCATTGCTATGTTTTGTTCCCAATCCTGGGCAGAGGGTGCTAGGGTTGTCAAATAAGTAGGAAGGTTGCTTTCTTGTTAGGTGACTCCATCTGCATAGCATCAGACTAAAAAGACACTAAATCATTCTCTGTATTTCTTTATTTTTATTTAAAGCTTTTTTTAGAGTAGATTTCTATATTGTATTATCCAAGTGCTTGCATTAATTTCTCACCTGAAATTCCATACTTACTTTTTTAGTGAGTCAATGTATGTGCAAACCATTTTTGCACAAAAAAAGTTACTATTTTTTGGGTCGTATAATAGACCCGTTATTTAAGAAATAGCAATGTGTTATGGAAGTACACAATATCTGGATCATGTTTTGCTAGTTGCTGTTTCTTCCCCCTTTTTTTTTACCTTTCCAATAAGGAATAATGTTTGCATGCAACCTTTGCTTAAATAATTCAATGTAATCAGTGCCATTATGGTTAAGAATTGTAGAAGAGCTTTGGAGAGGTCAGCACCCAGCCTATATATTCCTTTGAGGGGATTTGAGTCTTTAATTCTCTGATGTTTGAAAATTACCATCCAAGTTTCTCCTTAAATGGGTTAATTTATTTTTTTTTATTAACTTCAATTTGTGTTTCTCTTTCTAATGTAGTAGTTCAGACATTGAAATGAATATAATCTCCCTGTGTTTTTGAAGAAAGACAAAGTATGTGTGGAGACACGCATAGGAAGGAGCTAATGAAAGAAATTGTGTTGACCTAGTAATGTGTTCAGAAGAGGTGATACTTAGCTGCTGAAGCATGCTGACCTTTAAAGAGGTCCCACTTATAATAAATTACTGATGTAATTTCTTCCAGTTAGAAAAGTTTAGCCTACTTCCTGTAGGTAACCAGGGTCAATTTTCAAACTTGAGTGAGAGAATGTTATATAACAATTTGAAGGTAAAATATGTTAAAATAAACAAGCTAATTAATAGTTCAAACTACTAAATGTCTTGTTTTCAAGATTTTAATAACAAATGTATTGAAATCACAAGCTAGCGTTAGAGAGACTACTGTGAAGAAGACCAACTCCTCCCAGTGCTAGATGGTGGTGAAGGGACCAAGAAGAGTGATTCCTAGATTACTTAACCTGCCTAGCTTTCTCATTTTGAAAGAAAAGGTGTTTCAGTTATTTCCATGACCAGACATTAATATGCACAGGCACACTGTGGGGCATGCAGCTTCTGCCGAGGTTTTATAATGTCATTCAAATTTGATGTACTATTAAAGATGGTGCTTCAGTTGTCTTAATCTAAAACATTGCAACTATGCTTCAATTGTGTTTGAAAACTGCTTCTTGCAGGTTATGTGCCACATGCTTAAAGGTTAAGTGAATAATTAGAATCAGCAGTACATTATCCTTTCACGCATTTCGTCTCTCAAAAGAGTTATCTTGCTGTTTACTCATTATTGGCATGTCTTTTATCTTCACAATGGTGAAGAAGTAGAGTTTGAATTGTCTAAGAAGGTGTAAAAAGAAAATAGACGGGTGGAGGAGGTTAGCAGGTGGTAGTGGTAGGTTTCCTAGGTAAGCAGCAGTTAAATTGTTTTGCTTTAAGTAAGACATTTTCCTGCCCTTCAAGGCTATTGTTTTGGTATAGACCCTGTGCCTCACATCTTCTGTATTAAGGTGTACAGAACTTTGTTCACATTTTATTGTTGTAACAGATTAAAGTGTATTTTTTACATACAGTGCACTCATCATTGCTAAGTCTGTAGTTCACATTCCACTGTATATCTGAAAATGCTGTGAAAACAGATGGTGATTGCTCAGAGCAGCTGGGGAGGGCACCTTTGTTCTTCTAGCTTGTGTTGCATGTCTATCTATAGGGTGTTTCAGATAGACATGGCCACAAGTGGAATCCTGAACCTGTCTGTTCTAGGGTTTAGGTTACATAGCTATTTGGTATTTTCTTGTTTGTCTTTCTTCCTTGAACAATTTTAAACATCTGTAATAGTTGCTCATTCAACTAAAACTACAGTGCAGAAATCTTCAGGCAGCAGATCCATACGTGTCATAACAAAGTTGTAGAGCCATTTAAATTAGGCCCTCCGACCTTTAAGCTGTCACTATCATATAGTGCCCTTATGCTTCACACTGATTCAGCAGAAGCTGTGTCCTGCTGAGGTACTTGCACACAGTCCACTTGCCTTCCTAGATGTGGAAACTAAGAGAGAGCACTGAGTTCAGGCTGTCCTTCTTTGAAGGCGATCTGCAGACCCCAGCACAGAGACCTACCTTACTGCCCTTCATATAATGGGAAACTGCTCTCAGCTTTTGTGGCTTTTGGATCCATGAGATGGCAGAGGGAAGGCAAAGGCAAAGGAAAAGGAAAGGAAAAGGAAAAGGAAAAGGAAAAGGAAAAGGAAAAGGAAAAGGAAAAGGAAAAGGAAAAGGAAAAGGATGTTGTCTACGTTGGCCAAGAGCTGCCAGCCAACACTGCAATAATGAGAGATTTTCATCCCCCTCATCACTACTCTAACTTGGCTAATTTTATTTCAAGTTCAGCAACCAAGATTAAGTTCCAGCCTCATTCCTTGCCAAGGATTGCAAATTCTGTGTTAATCAATGGGGTCAGTAAAGGGAAGGAATTTTTAATTGCAGGTGACAACAGTGCTACTGAGGGACTCGCCAACTATGTGAGGACCTTCCCATGTGAGTATCGGGTAGGTCCTCATGTGGTGACACAATTCAGGGAACTCTACTCACCTGCCCAATCTTACTAGAAAAACATCTGTGAACAGGCTGTCTTGAAAAGACAGCCCAGGTGTATCTGTTACTGTTTGCTATGAAGCATCAGTGAGCAAGGTACCAATCAATACCAGACCAGCACATCACAGCTGGCTCTTTTATCTCAGTTGAGCTGGCTCTCTTGTGACAGAGTCATATCCTTGTCTTAGAGGCACCTTAGTGCTACCCACCAGGTAACCCTTTTCTTCTAAGAAGCAGAAAGGTGGAACAAAAGCACGCTCCTTCTGTCTTACCAGTTCTTTGGACCAAATGACCATGCATTTTGTCAAACCGTTGCACAAGTCAGCCGATCAGCTTTTGGCATTCCAGTTTAAAGAAGAAATGGCATTATTTATACATATGCCTGACTTAACTTGGTGACACTGATGGGATTAAGTCTCTTTCTGTCAGTAGGAAGCTCATTTAAAGGCCAAGACATTTCATCAGAGTCCTAAGTGCGTAACTCAATGTGTTGTGCTGTTCTGCCAGCTGGTGGCTGTACTTCCCTTGCTTCTTGTCAACACTTGCTCTGCTACTGCTCAGGTATTACCTTCAATTGAGCCTCAAATCTGCAAACCTGAGATGTGTCCCATCCCACTTAAATTTGTGAGCACTGAACACTCATATGGGAGAGAGTTTGATGTTATATCAAAAAAAAGCAGTATTTTAATTCCTGCCTGCGTGAAGTGACTGGCACTCCTCATTTCCATCATCCTGTGAGCAGAAAGACCTATTTCAGTCAAATGCAGTTGGATCTACAAAGATGTAAGAGGAAAGGGGATTTACATATCCCAAAGTTACATTTCTTGTTTGGGTTACTGCCACCATCGTGCATCCTTTCACCCATGTTATTTCTCTGCCTTGAGTGTTGGCACCTAAAAGAGAATTTATGTGCAAGAAAATAAAGGAAAGTCTGTGGCTGTGCCTCTCTAGGTTCATGCAAAAATGCTGGGTGCATGGAGCCCTTGGCCATAACCCTGTCAAGGACTGTATCCACAGAGTGTGTTCAAGAGGTCTTTTACCATTGGTGTACACTACTATTTTTTGTTGTTGTTGTTTTCCTTGTGCCAGAGGATCTCATGTCTTGTCAATGTTATGTTCATCCTCTGAGAAACACAAACTTCAGATGCAGAGGACTCAGGAGAATGCACATGATATGGTCTTTCTGTCACATCCTGTTATGGTGCAGAACAGAGTGTGGCTATTCCTCTGCTGAGGTGAAAAACCAAGCTGGAGTCAGCTGGCATGTTGCTCTTCTGTGTGGAAGTATTCCACCTGCAAGAGAATACTACAAAGGTAGGACTGTGACTCAGTGCAGCAGATCCTTACATTCGGATCATCTGATGGACACTACTAGGTTGCCTCTAAGACCGAGTGCCCTGTCACAAGATAGCAGGCTCAAATAGGGTAAAAAAGCCTTAACATTTTAGATTATGAGATCAAGTGCACCCTCAGGAAGTGGATGGCACCAAGCTGTGTGCGGTATGGCCAACATTCTGGAGGAAAGGGAGGCCATCCAGAGGAATCTGAAGAGGCTGGAAAGGGGGGCCAGTGCCAGCCTCATGAAGTTCTACAAAGCCAAGTGAAAGGTTCTGTACCTGGATTGGGACAATGGTTTGAGAACAGCCCTGAGGAGAAGGTCTTGGGATGTTAGTTGATGAGAGGCTCAACATGAGCAACTCTAGTTGGAGGTGTCCCTGCCCATGTCACAGAATCACAGAATGTTTGGAGTTGTAAGGGACCTTAAAGATCATCTAGTTCCAATCCCCTGCATGGGCAGAGACACCTCCCACTAGAACAGGCTGCTCAGAGCCCCATCCAACCTGCCCTTGAATGCCTCCAGAGATGGAGTCCCCACAACATCTCTGGGCAACCTGTTCCAGTGTCTCACCGCCCTTACCCTGAAGAATCCCTCTTCTTTCATCTTAAAACCATTACCCCTTGTCCTCTCACTGCAAGCCCCTGTAAAAGGGCCCTCCCCAGCTTTCCTGTAGCCCCTTCAGGTACTGGAAGGCCACTACGAGGTTCCCCTGGAGCCTTCTCTTCTTCAGGCTGAACAACCCCAACTCCCTCAGCCTGTCCCCATAAGAGAGCTGCTCCAGCCTTCAGATCATTTTCGTGGCCCTTCTCTGGACACGTTCCAACAGGTCCACCTCTTTCTTGTGCTGGGGGCATCAGAGCTGGATGCAGAATTCTAGGTGAGGTCTCACCAGGGCAGAGCAGGGGGGCAGAATCACCTCTCTCCATCTGCTGGCCACAGTCCTTTTGATACAGCCCATGCTCCCTTTGGTGTTTTGATCCCTAATTCCCACCTATAAACTTTCAACTTGCTCATGGCTGTTTTTTAGGGACAGCTCTTCACACTCTATCAGATTCTTTACATAGAGGGCAACACCTCCCTCCCTTCTTCCTGTCCCTTCTGAACAGCTTATAGCTTCCAATAGCCACACTCCAGTCATAGGATTTATCCACCCAGTTTCTGTAATTGCCACTATGTCATAGCTTTCCTGTAGTAGAGCAACTTCCAACTCCACCTGTTTGTTGTCCCTGCTGCATGCGTTGGTGTAGAGGCACTTCAGCTGGGCTGGCCATGTCACCTTCTTAGAGGGACTGGAGATAAGATGATCTCTAAGGTCCCTTCCAACCCAAACCAGTCTATGATTCTGTGATACCAGAGACAGATTTCTAATGCTTACCTGGTTTTGGCATCGTCTAGAAGATAAGATGATAATCTGGAAAGAAATGCTGTTAAAGCTAGAGGATAGTTTAGGGGCTAAGGATTTATTTGAAGTAAAGAAAAAAAATGACAAAAACTCAGCCTTTACTTAGTCCACATTTCTTTAAGGGCTGTGCATCAAACTTGCCATAATGCTTTCTTCTGTATGTTTTATTCAAAATGTCAGTTTGTCTGATCTCTAAATGATGAAACTGACTTCCAAAAAAATCGGGTCTTACAATAGGTATATTTTGAATGTTACCTCCCAAAATACTTCAACAGCTATTTAATTCTGACAACTTGACAAACTCCTATCACTGTTTTGTCAGGAATGTGTGGAGCTGAAAGAAACTAGAAGGCAAACCTCTCTGTTTTCTCTCTAGACAAACATTTTTTTTAAAACTGAATAAAATGTACATATTTATGGAATCATTACAAATTTTAATAAGATTCAAAATCATGATGAAAAGCACATACCATGTTAACACCTGCAAACATCTGGACAATCAATTTTTGGGTGTTTGTATTTATTTTTTCTTTACTTCATTGGAATGTCACTGTCATTGAAACTTAAAACATATTTAAAATGGCAATATTTACTGTAACAGATTAAAATATTCAAAGGCTTGTTAGGAGTATATTGGATAAGAAATCTTGAGAAAAGCAGAAAGCACAGGATGGAGAGGTATGTAAAGGAGGAAAAAGAAAATGTTTCAATTTGAATGGAAATGGAGTAGAAGATATTTTCCAGCTGTTTTTCACAATAAGTTGAAATCTGAGTTAAATCACTTGAGAGCAAAACCAAAATAGTGCTTGCAAATATTAACAGAAATTAATGTTCCACTGACCTAGGTGGTGGTGGGAAAAAAAACCTTCCCAGCTTTTTGTGATTAGGCAAATAATCACAGAATCATAGAATAGTTTAGAAGGGACCTTAAAGATCATCAAGTTCTAACCCCCCTGCATGGGCAGGGACACCTCCCACTAGACCAGGTTGCTTGATGTCTGGTCTGGCCTTGGACACCTCCAGGTTGGATAATGTTGCACTTAATTTCATTCCAGTTTTACCAGTTCATCAGTAGAAGGGATCTGTACTGGAGGAGGGAAGACAGAGCAGGAAAATTTTTCTATTTAAAATAAATAAGTAACAAGCTCCATAATTTAATAACTTCTCTGCAGAAATTGTTTGATTTGCACACAAATAGGCAAGCAAAGGTTGAACAAAATAACTGTGACCAGAATGCATCTTGTTATGTTTTTTGCTACTTATGCATTGATTGGTTCATGGAGAAGCTGAATTTGCAGAGAGGTTGGCCAGGAGCTCACCTGCTTGAAAATGGTTTGGAAGTGTTCTTCATCAGAAGTCTCTTCCTACATAGTGATTTCAGTAAACATGATACAGTAAGGCACATCAGCCTTCTAAAGCTACTTTGTGCATTTAACCTTGATTGCTGATGACGTTTTAGTGTGGTGTCTGGTGTGCAGGAAACTCTTGCAGAGCTTTTATGTCTTAAATAGGCATGGCTCAGCTTACTGTTAGTCCTTTACTGTATGAGTGGAGTATGTTGGGATTGCTTTTCACTGTTTGAAGGACTCTAAATAGATTTTATTTTGCAATAAATCCTGAAAAAATCTACTGTACTTGGAATTATATGTGAGCAATTAGACAATTGTGACTTTTTTATTTTAAAAAAGTCTAATGAAAAATATTTCCCTGAAGTTATTGCATCATTACCATCTCGGGGCTTACGTGCCTTCTTCAGAATTCTACTGGCCACAGCCTCCAAAACTGGTCAGGTTATTGGGCTGGACTGGCATAGGTTTTGTGCATTGCCATACTTAAAAATAATAAGTTGTCCTTTATTACAAACTCTGTAGTATATTGCCCAAATAGCATATAGCCTGTGATTTTTATAACATATGTAAACCTTGTTGTTCTTAACTGGAAAGACCAGTTACCAAAATAAAAAAAATTCCTCGCTTCCATTTATTACTTTATTAAGCTTTATTTATTTCTTGGAGGCTTACAGGCTAGGATTATGAAGATTAGTCTTCTGTCTGTCCTGCAAATATCAGCTAAATCACAAAACCTGGCATGAAGATCCAGCAAGTCACCTTCTTCCTACCTTTAAAAATCTAGGCTACAGAATTCTAGTCTTGAGGTGACAGCAGTGTTTGGCTAGGCAGTCTGCAGGCATCCTGTGTAATACAGAAATCACCAGGAGGCTGAGTGCAGGAGAGGAATTGGGGAGGAGTTTACCTCAACAGAGCAACTTTTCTGTGTTAACCTGTTCTTTTGGCCAGAACTGTGGTGGATGCCTTATTAGATTTATTTTATTTTTTTTAGTTCTTTGCACCTGGAAATAAATTTTACAATTTGTCATTCAGATTTTCCTTTGCAAAAAGACACCTGGTTTCTCTTGATTTGCCTGTCCAGTTAGATTCTGACAGGTAAGTGTCAGAAAAATCAAAAGCAAAAATACTTTTTCACATCTTCTTTTATTCTATATATGTGGTAATGCTTACTGGTTGTGCCATGCACATGAGTTTGTGTATTGTGCAGAAAAGTAGGGAACTGTTTATACAAAGCAATCTCAAGTGACTGGCAAGTACACAAGAGAATTTTGTATACTGATATGCTAAACAACTATTGTTTGTGTTGCTCCAGAAAGCAACAATGACAGTCAAATAGAACTTATTAGTTGTCAAGAACCCTAAAGTAATTTTCAGAAATGCTGCTTCTTTATGGCATAGTAATTTGTTTAATTTTGTTCTTGCTTAATTGTATTTGTGTCTATTTCCAGAATAACAAAAATTACTTAGGCCTTTCTTCTATGCTTACAGTGATATAATTACACCTCTGGGGTAAATTATTCCTATCTTTCAGGGCGAAAAAAAAGGATGGCGTATTAAATTTATTGCATTTATTTTCTATCACATAGAGATGTTAGTTTTGAAAAAGAAGATAAAAAGTAAAAATTGTTAGTGCAGTAAAATTAAAAATTATTTTGTTGTGTTTTTCCAGAAAAGTTGTGTCTTGGACATGTCCCAATACATTTGAACTGTAACCATTTCTGACAGTGTTCTATAGCTCTGTAGAAATAAATTAAGCTATGTTGTGTGTTTATTTGTAGCTAATTTAGTTTCGTGTCTTTGTTAATATCATAGTAACATTCACCTGCACTTTTAGGTTTATATCTCCTTTTTGTAATAACACATTTAACAAAGCAATCTTGGTTTACACGTATGGCATTTGATAAAACCTGTAAGTACAAACAACTGTTTTGTTTGCAGGGGCTTAAAAATCAGGCTTAAAAATTTGCTTAAGTCAACAAAAGACAATTAGTTTTATGTAGAGTGGGCTGGTGGTATTTACCTTTCTTAAACACTTCCATGCTATAATTTAACCTAGTCACAATTTGAATTCAGTTTTTGTAGCATCCACAGGTTTAAAGGGGAAAAGTTCACTTGCACTAACGCTTCAGCTATTGTCCCTAGTCTGTTGCTATAGTTTCTGCTTTTTAATCCCCCCTTGGCCTCAATCCTTCAGCTGCATATGCACATTAACTTAATTACCTTGAGTTTCCTCACTGGGATCCAAGACTAGTAAGTGTAAACCTGTGCATGTGTTAGGGCTGGGGGGTTTTTTTGGTAATTTTTCCTGCTTCTTCAGGCTAATATTGGCTCACAAATAAATACACTTATTTCAGTATCTACGCCTATGATTTATCCTTTGTCAAAATGATTTGCTGTTAATCTGTTCCTTCTCTTGACCATCAATAGCATTTATACAATGCTAATGGTTTCCTGCAGAGAAATTGGGGTAAAAGTGTGTGTTTGGAGCTTCAGTTGCTTAATGGAACCTTCATAAACTTCTCCATCTATTAATGTCCTTCTGGTGTGTACTGCCTGTGCTGGCAGATCTCTTGGCCAAAAGCAGAAGCTGCAACAGAAACCTCCGTTCAGAACCTCTGTACTGAAAAAAAAATCAAAGCTTTCTCACTGAAGGCAAGAAAAGTAAACTCTTTGTCTGAGTAGAAGCTGATGGACCCTGTGAAGAGCAATCCAGTGATACATTAGTTATAAAGTCCTTCACATGTTTCAACATGAAATTTACAGAATTACATAATTTACAGAACTTTTCTTGAGTCCCTCCTCAGCTTTCCTGTAGCCCCTTCAGGTACTGGAAGGCCACTATGAGGTCCCCCTGGAGCCTTCTCTTCTCCAGGCTGAACAACCCCAACTCCCTCAGCCTGTCCCCATAAGAGAGCTGCTCCAGCCTTCAGATCATTTTCGTGGCCCTTCTCTGGACACGCTCCAACAGGTCCACCTCTTTCTTGTGCTGGGGGCACCAGAGCTGGGTGCAGAATTCTAGGTGAGGTCTCACCAGAGCAAAGTCAAGGGGCAGAATCAGTTCTCTCCATCTGCTGGCCACACTTCTTTGGTACAGCCCAGGATGGAGTTGGCCTTCTGGGCTGCAATTGCACATTGGTGGCCCATGTCCAGCTTTTGATCTACTAGTACCCCCAGGTCCTTTTCCACAGGGCTGCTCTCAGATGTGACCTCCCCAAACCTGTATTCATATCTTGGGTTACCTCTGCCCAGGTGCAGGACCCTGCACTTGGCCTTGTTGAACCTCATGAGGTTCACCTGGGCCCACTTCTCCAGCTTCCCCAGGTCCCTCTGGATGGCATCCCATCCCTCTGGCATATTGACCTCACCACCCAGCTTGGTGTCATCAGCAAACTTGCTGAGGGTCCTCTCAATGTCACTGTCAGTATCATTAATGAAGACATTAAACAACACTGGGCCCAGCACTGGCCCCTAAGGGACACCACTTGTCACTGTTTTCCATCTGGACTTAGAGCCATTGACTCTACCCTCTGGATGTGACCTTCCAGCCAGTTCCTTATCCAGTTCCTGATCCACCTATCAAGCTCATATCTCTCCAACTTGGTGAGAAGGATGTTGTGGGGGACTGTGTCACAGGCCTTGCAGAAGTCCAGACAGGTGACATCCACTGCTTTTCCCTGGTCAACTGATGTAGTCACTTTGTTGTAGAAAGCCACTGGGTTGGGCAGGCAGGATTTGCTCCTGGTAAAGCTGTCCTGGCTGTCCTGGATCACCTCCTTGTCCTCCACATGCCTGGAGCTGTTTAAGCTGTTGCTGTTGTGTCCTTGTTCTGCTAGTGGACACCTGGCTCCTCCAAGAGCTCAGCCCTCATGCCCTGACAGCCAGCTGCTGTAGGATTATGAGTAATGTGGGATGGGGAAAGTAGAACTTAGGCTGAAGCAAATCCAGTTTTAAAGTACAATGGAAAAATGTAGAATTAACCAGAAATCTGCTGGATTATTTTGGCAGTGAGTGATGTATTTGCCCTAGGTGATATAACAAGTATTTTCAAGGAGTTTTCCTTTTATTGAGGCTATCATTGCTGAATTTCAGAACTTTCTTAGATGTTCTTCACTTGGTAACATAACATGAGCTTTTGGAAGAGCAACTGGATTTCTGTTGCATTAGGAATAGAGCAGTAGGATTGAAAGGATATTGGTAACTTCTTGTCACTTGGTGACTGTATTGACTAGGTCGGTATTTTGACTTTGAAACTCGGTCCTACCTGTTCTGTCAGTCAAGGTAAAGCTTTTAAAATATTCAGTGTTTTCTGCAATCCATAGATGTTTTTATTTCCTCTGGCTTTCAGCAAAAAAAGAATCAATGCACTTCACATCTTGAAAGCTAATCCTGTTAGATACGTTTCTTTTAATATACTGGGATGTTTGTATGTGCAGCATGCCTCTGTTGGCCAGGTCTGTAAGGTAATGAGGATTTAAGTGATTAATTGTTCTGGCTATTTTAGTTACCTAGCAATATGTGAAAGGAGAAAAAAAAAAAGGGTAAAGAACACTATGAAACTGAATATTAAAATAGCTGTGAACTTGCTTCTCTTTCTAGGATATGCAAAGTGTGTCTCCCTAGTGGTCTTAGGTTTTTGCTAGTTTCATTTACTTCTCAGTGACTAAGGGTATCATATGTCTACAATAATTTGAAAAGCAAAAATGTATTTTGCATTAAATGTGTAATGCATTCTGTCAGGCTTTTCAACACCTGTTCTTCTGAACTGGGTAGCCTACTATTTGTACTTCTCTGTTTAAAATTTGCAAATAAGCAGTTGCAGAAATGGCTGAGAATGTGTGTGCATGTTGACTGTAGACAGGTTAGTGTCATGAGCATCAGAATAATGCATCATAAGTCGGAAGTGATTTGCTGTCATTGTCATCCATGTAACACATTTACTTCTTAAAGTTGCTCATGAATAATACAAAAGTAATAACTATCCTGATAACAAGGCTTTCTGTCACAGTTAGGATAAGAGATACTTTTTAAAAGTCTGTAATTGCAGTTTCCATAAATTATTTTTCTCATTGACAGAATTTGGTTTGAATCAGTAAGAGCTTGATGGAAATGAAGTAAACGATTTACCAGTACTCTGTGGGGGAGTGTGAAGCATTAGTTTCTTGCCAGTGAACTGTTATAAATTTGCAGATGCTATCTTCTAAAGAATTACTTGATAAAATTTCATTGTGTAGCCAGGAGTTGCAATATCCAAGATGGACTGCTTTTGTACTAACTGCTGTGAAATTCTCATTACTGGTCTTGAGTGTTTCTAAAATACACAGTTTCAGATCTCTTTTGTGGGTTGTTCTGGTTAAAGGTGTTGGGAGAGGACATGTAGTCAGCCCTCCAGTCCTCCATTTAGGATACCCATTTGCATTTTCTTGGCAGAATAATTTGCAAACTACTTTTGATTTTTAACCTGTGAAGTCTCAATAAGTACTGCTTGCTAGGTGCCTAATGGAAAAGTCAATAACCCACTTCAGTGGGAGTAGATTTACCTAGGTGCTGAAATGAAATTGTTCTTTTGTTTATCCATTCATGTCAGGATCAATATCAAGTTTTCCTGTTCTCATAAACATAATTTTCAGTTAATACTCACACTTTTGTGATCATTTGTTTTCTGCAGAGATCACATGAGACTTCACCTGAAAAGTGTTTTTTGTAAAAATATATATAAAAAATATTTTTTTAAAAAAAAAGAAGATACAAAACAGGTGTTATGAGATGTTTTAAAAAATTATTAACTATACACTATTGATCTGAAACATGTTGTAAAGAACAGTCCCATGCAAGAAAAGCGATAAAGTATAAGGCATGACCCCATCTAATCCTTTACTTCTGTAAAGTAGTTATTTTAATTTAAATAACTCCTGTTCAAATACAGTGATCTTTGAAATGACATTTTGAAGGGTTTTGTGTGAGAGGGAGTGAGTGGAATTGTAAAGTCACATTATTAATTTATTTTATTTGTGTTTTTCTCAGTGTTCTCTTTGAGTCTCAGAAGTAATGTCTTTGTCGTTGGCACTGTGAGAGCAGTATTCTACTCCTTCCATTTAAAATATATTCTCAGAGAAAAGAGTAATTTTCTTTTAATGCTAATTGTTCTTGACGAATAAATAATTTGACTCTGTACATTCTGTCACAAAATCTGGCTGGAAGACAAGCCAATCTGGAAGACAAACCGCACCTGGAAACCTGAAAGCCTTCTCTTGAAAACTGCAAATGCAGTGTGTAGAGTCTATACTAATTAGTTTTATTCTTCTGTAACAGGTACTAGGTTTCCTTTCTCCAGTAATTTAGATGAACTTTTCTTTAAAGTCAAGTGTATCTTTCTAAAATCAAAGGAAAAATATTAAATTTAATTTAGTTTTGTTTTATGCATTAAGTATTTTATAAATGTAAGAGTTAATAAATGCCATAAAGATGTTAACAACTGTATGGAAGTAAGGATTTAGGGAACAGTTTTGCAGTCTTGTTTTCTAGCATTTATTCAGTGCTATATAATTGGGTTTTTTACCACTGGGAGCTCTTGGGCTGCTTTGTCATTTTCAAAAGCAATATGAGGGATTTACAGTTGACATAGAAGAATTAATAAAATACCTGAGGTCCACACAGTGCTCTTAGTTTTATAACCAAACCAACTAACAGCACATTGGATAACTTCTTTTGAAAGGTAGCATGGAAAAACCTTAACTAGCAGCTTTGGGATATCAGATTCATTTTTCTACGTGGGAAATACTGAGTTTCCTACTACCTTCTGTCATAATGAGACAATTTCTGTTTTACCCTACATGACATCACTTTCACCCCTGGGCTGCCAGCACAGGGCAGCTGCAATTCCTTGGGGACCTCTCTGCTGCTCTCTAAAATGTCTTGTGTTGTTCTTTTGCCACCATTACTCAAATCTGCAGGTCTGTCCCCTTCTCCAGGACACTGTGGGTGTTGTTGACAGCAGTAATAACAGGATGCTGAGAGAAGAAGCTTCAGGGAATGCTCAGTACCCTCAATTTAAATTTCCTACTTACATGGAAGTTTTCAGGGGTGGTTGTCAGAGCCCACAAACATGTCTAGCTGATAAAAAGCTTCAAAGCACCAGACTTAAAGGTAACTTGCAGGGCCACACAGATTAGCAGCATTAGTTCATGCCTGTGGAGAGCAATGGATGCTGACTACATAAAAGTTCTTAAGATGCAAGGAAAACAGTTTTGCTGTTCAATTGTAGTGGTTTCTGAGTGGTATCATAGCTTGTGTGGTTAAAAAAATCTGCAACATTTTTGGAGGCTTGTAGCACAAAAGAGAGGATACCTTCCCAGGGTGGTGAGCACTTGCATTGGAAAAAGTCAGCACTTTGTGCATGTATTGGCTAAGGACAGCAGGGCCAGCCAGCTACTGTAAAATAAGGAAATACCTGTTTTTTTTTCTCTAATGGTTCAGATACATATTAAGCATACAGTGCTAGCTGATTTACTGATCTCTGTTATTTTTTCTGAGGCTATAGGCAGGAATCTTGAAACCTGGCACTGAAAGGAGATAAAGCCTCCTCCTTTTTTTTTTTTTTTTTTTTTCTTTACATAATAAATGTGTTGAGCATTATGAGATGAAGAGCTTTTAATTTTATGAAGTTTGGTTGGCTGTCAAAGAGACATTATAACAAGTGGTTTCCAGCCAAATTGCATTTGCTGGGGAGTGATGGATCTCTTGCCAGCACTAAAGAGGCACTCTTCACTTGGGATGTCTGCACACTCCTCGTGGGCAGAATGCAGTAATTTTTCTGAACATAGACTTCAGAAATTCCACAGCAGAAATGGAAGGTTTTGTATTAACTGTGTCACTGCTTCCAGCAGCTGGAAGAGAGGAATATGGAGGAATAGAACTGGTGAAGTTGCATGTCAGTGGTCTTGCTTGAATGGTTTGCTTTTGTGGCTGTCTTACTCTGCTGTAACGTTTTATCCTTGATGTTTGATTTTGTTTTCTTCCTTTAATTAGGAAAAAGGGAAAATTTGGGTAGTGCATAACATGTCTCTATCACTCAGGGATGACTCACACCTCTTCACATATTTTGCTATATTGTCATTTACTGTAATGATGAATGCAGCATTAAAATGTAATCAACTAGTTATCCTTGTGTACACTGAAAAGTCAGAAAAATATCCCATTTTAGGCAGCTTTCCAGAGAAAATGAGTCTTTCGGACTTTATTAGGAGCACGTGTAAAAGCAAACAAAACCAGTGTGGTTAAAGTGCTGGCAGCATTAAGGCTGAGCATCTGCAACATTTCTTTTAGCATTTTTACTCTTAACAATTCATAGGGATATGATCCCAGGTATTACCTACAGAGTAGCTCTTAACAATAATAAATTGTTTGTATTCTATTGAATATTATAGAAGAAAGTTTAACGTTTTGATGTATAAGCACACTTAAGAGGCAACCTACATTACAAGGAAAATTCAGAGCAACTGAACCTTGTAGAATTTTATGGGATTTGCTATGGCTGTTTTAAACTTTAAGGAAAATAGTGTTTTAAACAATAGATGTTTTGACTCAGAAATATTGTAACAGGAATAATATAGCATGCAGGTAGGGAGCAATGCCTTGCTGAATATTAACTGTTAGTTTTATAAATACAGTAATCCACATTTAAATAGTTATTCTTACTTGTTTCTGGAATAATATTGCATATAATGTAAGTTTAAAAAAACAAGCATGATTCTTCTCATGTCAAGCACAGAGGCAGAAAGAACAATTATATCAGTTTTAAAAGGGTGACATTTAAGAGTTTTTGTAATCAGTAGATGAGACTGAGTTGGATTTGAGTATTTGAAGATGCTAGATAGAAAAGCTTCTCTTGCAGCTGTTGCTAAGAACAAGAGAAAGATAATACTCATTTCTGTTTGTATCTTGAGCATTTAGTGAGGAAGTTCTGTAAATTATTTTTTGTGAATGCAAATCAGATAGAAAATGACTAAAATTATTTTGAGGGCTCTATGGAAATGATGCAATCCAAGAGAAAAATAGAACTGAGAACTCTCAGTATAATCATCATAGGTGCAGAACAGGCAGCCTGTTAGATGCTGTCTCTGTAATGAAAAGCCAAATAAAAATGGTAGAATAAATAATACTGATAATCCTAAGGTCGGAAACAAAGGCTAAAGATGCCCATTGTAGAGCCAGAGATTGTTCAGATGTGAAAAGTATTTGTCATTCTGGTGTACTTACTTGTAGTTAATTGTGTTAAAAATAAATCTAATTTACATTGTTCTCTGTATATCTGTGCAATGTTGTGAAAAAAAGGGGGATTATTTGTTTGTACAGTAGTACATGATGGTTGAACCAAACTAGGAAAGGGCTGGGATGTGTTGATGGCACTGTGAGATATTGAGTAATGTGTTCATAGTACTTAACCTGGTATTTAAAGAGATTACAGTAGTAGGTGGCTTAATAAAATGTTAATTTCACAATGCCTCAATATCCTGAGTTATGTATTTCAGTGAAATGAATGGAAAGTTTTATTATCTTATGTGCAAAATCACCTTTCTTCCAAAGTCTGTGGGTGTCTGCCTACTGTGTGTGTATGTAAACACATACTCAGTGAAATAAAAACACTCAGTTTCATGATTGTATCACAATGTCCCTCTCAGACCAGTTAATTTATAATTGCAGATTTGCATATTCTGAAATTATGCTTGCCACCATACCAAATTTCCAGGGCAAAAGACAGAGACTATATAGAAATTATAGTTGTACTGGCTCCAACCCACTGTTTTTTTGTATTGGTAGTCAATTACTCTTCACCATTGTAGGAGCCTCATAAAATGATGAGAATCTTGCAAGAGCTTCTTTAGGCAACAGAAAGAATTCTACTAGAGAGAGATACAGCAAAAAAGACAGAGAAAAAAACTCTATATTTGGATTCTTTTTATAGGGTTTGATTTGCTTTAAATACTGTTGTGGCCAGCTGCTATATTTGAAAGTGTAATATACTAAGCCCATGAGTCACTTTTTCTTAAATCACTGTAGTTTGTATGTAACTGTATTACTGGTTGATGAACGTGAACAAATCCATTTTTACAGCCCTACACAAAAAAAGTAAAGTTCATTTTTGCAGCTACCTTTGCTGGAATCCTTCTAGTGACCTGATTGGTCTCAATTCCCACAACTCTTTTTAAGGGAAGATCAGGCTGCCCTGTACAGTTTGTCAGGATGGAAGAATTGCATGCTAAGAAAAATGCCCCCTTGTCTCCCTCCTCATTTTCTCCTAAGTCCTCTAGTTGACATAGAATGCTGAGATTTCTGTCTATGGATTTACCTTGGGACTAGATGACTAATGGCCCAGAAAAATTCTCTGCTGTCCCTATGGTCTCACCTCACCCAGATGCCAGTAGGGTCTGTGCATACCTGTCCTCTTGGGTAATGCATGCAAACCCTTATTTAATGGTACATGAAGGGTTCCCTCTGGACAGTTCAGTCTTAAGACCTTCACATCTGCACCATGTGCTGTTGTTGCATTTTCTTCTAAGCTGTAGCTTGTTCTGGAAGGTGAATGTTCTGCCTGGGATCTTCTGCTCTGCTTGGAGCAGCAACAAGAGATCTATAATAAAATGGTTTCATTAGAATGATGAGGGTTTCTTTTTTTATTTGGCATTTATTTAAACTTAATAAACTGATCTTTTTTGTATCCCAATGCAGAATGGGTGCAGCAGACAACATTTACAAAGGCCGAAGTACCTTTATGGAAGAACTGACAGATACTGCTGAGATAATAAGAAAAGCAACTTCCAGATCACTAGTGATTTTGGATGAATTGGGAAGAGGAACTAGCACACACGATGGAATCGCGATTGCTTACGCTACACTTGAACATTTTATTAGAGATGTAAGTGTTCAATCTGACACATACTCATGAATGCTTTTTCAGCCTGCCAGGTAGACTGACTTTTACATGGTGTGTATTTCCTTGTAAAAGTGTGGCATGCCTGCACTCAGAGCACAGAAGTATAGATAAACTATACCAGCACTGTGCTGCTGTGTTTGAAAGAAATTAAAGCCAAACCTTCTTATGTGTCTTGTTTCGTCATTGTAGGTGGAGTCACTGACACTGTTTGTCACTCACTATCCCTCAGTTTGTGAGCTAGAGAAGATGTATCCAGAAAAAGTTGGTAATTACCATATGGCTTTCTTGGTGAATGAGGAGGAAAGTGCTGAACAAAAAGGTACCGTATAAATCTGACATTTGGCACTATTGGTAAAGGCAGAAATTGTAAAATTGTTACAGTAATTTGAACATGAAAGTGATATATACAAGTTCACTAGAGAATTAGTGTATACTCACATTTGAGAGGGCTTGAAAACTGATCAACCATTTTTCTTCCACATTTAATGCAAGGATGACTGAGATAGGTCAGATGAAAGAATCACTCTGTCCAGTATCCAGCTTCTCACAATAGCCGAATACAAAGGATTAGGGAGAAGGGATTAGGGATCAAACATATGGCAACTCTTTCACTAAAAGATCTCACTGCCTGCAAGCATTTGCTATTTAGGGAGCTTCAAGGGGTATATGTGTTTTCTGGATTTTAGTATCTTCATTGGATTTAATTTCAACAAGGTTGTCCCTGAATCCTGAGTGTCCTTGTGCACTTTTACCATCTTCATACTACTGTGTCAAGGAGTTCAAAAATTTAGTGCTGCATTCTGTGAAAAGCCACCTTCTGTTGTTTGTTTTGAAACTCATTTGAATCAACAACTTATGGTCCCAGTTCTTGAATTAGAAGAGGCAGAAAAACAATCTCTATTCATCCGCTCTATGCCTTGCCTAATTTTGTAGGTTGTTTATCATAATCTCATTCAGTTCCAATTTTACTAAGCAGAAGAGTTACAGCATTTCTTCTTGTCACTGCTGCTCTGAACTAGTATTTTTAGTATCTTGCCAGCTAGCTATCTTTTGATAATAGGTATGTTGAGCAGCTCTGTCTAACTGCAGTGATGGTCACCCTAATTCATCGTTAACATTGTATGATCTGCTTACATTGTAAACTAATCGGGACAGGACACTTCAGTATTTGCCGCTAAATAACTTTTAAGTATATAATCTATCACTTTTAAAATAATTTTCAGAGAGTTCATTTAAAAATGTAAGAGTTTGGCTGAATGGAGACTTCAGCATGTGCTTTCTGTTTAATATTAGCAGCAGGTGTCCCTGAAACTAAGCACAAGTCAAAGTAATGTGTTTAGATGAACATCAATGAAGCCACACTGATCTTCCCAGTTAAGAGCATCACTCTCCTGAGTGTCAGCATATCCTTTTCTTACAGTGTTCATTAGCTGAACTGTTGCTCTCTGGTACTTTCAGGCAATTGAGATGTTGTCAAGATTCAGTATTTACTATTCCTTAACTAGTGTATCTGTGAAACCATACTTTGTTTCATGGTGCTGCTTCAGCATTTCTGCTTCCATTATTAGTTGACCTGAACCTTGAGGCCATATGTGGTCTTTGCTGTCTTGCTACAGAAGCACAATAGGTGTAGTACTAAAGCCTGTGAGCAGCTACACGTCTGTGTTTCTTACTCTGCCTCTGTCGTTAGCTCCTGTTGTCTTAACATTTTAATTCTTAAAAGTGAGTTTATGGCATGTTTTTTTCCAATCTTTGTCTTGGATCTCTCAGATCAAAACATCTTGAGTCATCACCATTTATGGAAATCTATGTTGTTGCCAAAAACCTGCATTTTTAAGAATGACACTGTAGTTTTCCTACTCTTTATACAAGGCCTGGATTGTGCAGAGATGCAGCACAGATGTCTAAAAAGGAAGAGGAAGGAGTCATCAGATTTATAATGATGGCTCTTATGCTTCCATCTTATTGTCATTGAATAGAAAGAACCCCTAGCAGAAGATCCAGCATCCTTTGTTTTTTCCTAGGCATTTTTCTGTGGCTACTGGCCTCCTTCTTGCTGTGCTGTAGTTGTGGACCTCTTGACTGTGGGATTACTGACCCTTCTGTTATTCTGTCATTGCTCAGCTGATGGGAGATGCAATACCCCAGTTACAGCAGAACTAAGCAATTTGACATACAAAGATTCTTAAGTTTTACACACACACACATACGTCAGCTTAATAAGGTAGAAGTGTAGTAGAGAATTGTAGGTAAAATGTGTGGTCTCAAGGAAACATTTTTCTTTCATATTTCTTCAATGGAATAAATCACCCAGGAGGCACAAATGATAATGAGACCACAGTATTTGCTATTTCACTCTTTGGTGTGTTGCATTTTATTAACATAATAGAGGAGTTTTTAATTTTGGTTTTATTGTTTTAGG
Source organism: Chaetura pelagica (assembly GCF_000747805.2). Classification (NCBI taxonomy): domain Eukaryota; kingdom Metazoa; phylum Chordata; class Aves; order Apodiformes; family Apodidae; genus Chaetura; species Chaetura pelagica. The sequence continues at coordinate 2,401,952 of NW_009952440.1, read as the reverse complement.
ATCTGAAGTTGAAGAGAATCCTGAATTTATCACTTTCCTTTATCAAATAACTAAGGGAGTCTCTGCAAGAAGTTATGGGCTAAATGTTGCCAAACTGGCAGATATTCCCAAAGAAATCTTGGAGAAGGCAGCTCACAAATCAAAGGAGTTGGAGACAATAGTGAACATGAAAAGGTCAGAATAATTGTGATTGGTTTTTTCCCCCTTCTAATGAAACATCAGCTATGAATTGAAGAGCATTTCACACAATATGCAATAAAAAGAACAGTAAGAGCTACTTCAGGTATCCTTCTATCCTTCAGGGAGGAGACAGTGAAACTTTGAAAAAAAGTATTTATGAATTTGTGCTGTCCATTTCAATCAAAGCTTTGGATTTTATACTTAACTATTATGTCAGACATTAATCACTGCCCTCTGAAACAAGATAGGGAAAACTAAATGCACTTTGTGCTAACATTAGGAATAAACTGATTTGTATTTTATTATGGCAAGTACTAGCAAATTAATTCTTTCAGGTATGTATTTTCAGTGTTTTCAGGAAGATTAATTTGAAATATAACCACCTTATAGTACCTGCTTGTGTTCTCACCAGTAACAGTGAAAATATCAATAGATTTATTATTTATTAATAGATTTAATTTAGAAAATACATTAGCCAGTTTGGATTTTGAAAATGTCTATGCATGCTATAGTGTAGAAGGGAATGGGAATATTATTCTTCTGGCTTAACTTAAAAATAAATGTTTACAACATATTTTCTTTGCCACCCCAAACACATAAAAGTTTACTAAATGATGATTTTAATATTTTTCTGATAACCAATTTTCATTTAGGGGCATATGTACTTTATATACTAGACTAGTTATGAAATTTCCCATGTGTACCAAATAGCATCACCTTTATAAAACCTGTAACATCATGTATACAGTTTAGATATCAATATGTGGTAGTATTCAAATCAGTTTTCACTGAATTTGTGTTTTTATCCTCAGTGGCAGTCCTATCAACAAAATTCAAATATCCTGGTGGCCATAACTAATCCTGAAAGAATCATGAGAAAATTTTAAGTACTGATTATTTGTAGGTGCAACCAGTTGTTTTGAAAGTTAACAGTGCTTAGTGCTTAACACCAGTTTTTACCTCCTTTTAAGAATGCAAAATAAATACATTCTATTGAAGATACATGACAGTTTATGGGAAAGATAAGGTGGCAGTTTATATTAATTGGAAATAATAGTTGACAAAATTAAAACAACAGATTGCTAGCAACATCTTAGCTCTTGTTATAGGATATGTAGTGTTCTAAAATCAAGAAAAATCAATGTTCAGAACAGTTAGAGCATTAGCTGGAAGGCCAGAGTTACTGTGTAATAAAATTAAGATGTGAAATAATATAGGATGTCCCTTTGGTTTATCTTTCTTTGTTCTTCAGAAATCGTGCTAGAATATTCCTTGGACAGAGCATGAAGAGAGTTCTAGCATCCTAAATTCTCCTAAATTGCTAAAAAGAGAGTTAGTTGCGTACAAAACCTATGAGCAGTAACAACAGCATGTCCTGAAGTCGTTAGAAGGCTAATTTACAGTGCCCATAGAGGGGCAGGGTGAGGGCTGAGTGGGCCCTCTTAATCAGGGAACGTAGTGGTGCCCCCTTTACCAGCTTGTGCATGTGTAAGCTACCATCTGTATTTTAGCCCTCAGTATGTCATTTGTTTGTATTCTTGAAGGGAAAAGAATAAATACTTGGGCTGCAGCCGTGATTAGTCCTATACCCTGACTTACCACCCAGGCTGGAAGGCCCCACACCCCACACTTCCCTGCAGAACTGCTGCCACAGGAGCTACATAGGGTCCTGTACCTTGGAGGGACCTGCTGGAGCAGGGTCCCCAAGCCCATTCCCACAGGATGCTGCTGGAGAGGATGTTCCCAGCCCTTTCCTCCCCAGTGTCAGGACTGGTTTTTGCATGACCACAAAACAGGCCAGGCCAGGGATCTCATCCAGCTAAAAAGTCGTTCTCTCTCCAGCTGGTCTCACACAAGTTCAGTTTCAGTGGTGTTACATGTGAACAGGCATTACTACCTGAAGAAGGAAAGGGTAGGAGGAGCACAAGGAGGAGGCATTTGGTTCTGGTGGTAGAGTGAGGGTAACGTTGGGAGAGCAGGTTTGCCTGGCAGACCAGCCTGCCCCATCTGACGTCTGATAGTGTTGCCTCCCCCTTTACTGAGGGAGAGCTCCATGCAGGGGGCCAGGGACAAGAGACATCCATCACACAGCAGTGGCTGATCATCAGGTTTGACCAGTACCAGGTTATCCTTTCATTGCAGACCACTTGCATGCACTTTGGAGAAACTTCATGCATCTATATTAACCTGGAGCTTAAGTCAGTGAAAAAAAATAATTAAGTATTTATAATGCAGAAATTATTGTATTACATTAACTCTTAATTTTTCCAGTTCTTCTATCTAGGTCATTATAGAAAGATTTTCTTTTGTATATTCCTATTTAATTTCACTTATTGGGCATGATGCAATCTAAATGTCAAAGTATTCTTCTTTACTTCTTAGCCAAAAGAGACACTAATAAATTAAAAATGGGTATAGTATGAAATACGTAAGCAGGAAATGAAAATTTTCATGATCTTAGGAATCAAACACAGACCTGTTCATAGCAGTGTACTTGTGCTGTCACAATACCCACGGGCCAGCTGCCTTGTCTTATTTTTTAAATGACTCTCATATTCTATAAGAAAATCCACTGGGTAAAGCATCCAGTCTTGACATCTTTGTCGTCAGGAATTTTGTGTTAACCCATTTAAAATGTCTTGTTATTTGTCACAGCTCTTATGGGTCCTTCTTAAATGAAGAAATAATAAAAAGAAAATAGGAAGGACATGAGTACTCATTTATTTTGAAAATGTGTTCTCTGTTCATGGTTCTATATGTAAATTTGCAGGAAGTGAATGCTGAAAATTAAATGCTGCAAACTACAATATTATTTATGACCTTTAATGGCTTACTCTTGCTCAGTGTTTTATTTCATCTTGTCAATGCTTCTGGTAGTGTAAGTTAGTTACAAAATTAAATTGTTGACTGTTCTGGGGCTGAACACATATACTGGAAAATGTTAACTGATTGTTTAAAGATCACATAACATTTTGAGCTGTGCAAACTCCTGTTTTTGACTATGTATAAAATTTTGCAGATGTCTGTAGGGCTTTCCAGGTTTTATGTGCTTAATTTAAAAATATTTCCATATTTTGATTGGATTTTCTTCCTCCCACCAGAAAAAAGCTGAAGTCATTTGCTGAAGTCTGGAAGATAAATAATTCTCAGGAGCTACAAGAATGGAAAAGTATGTGTGAACCTGAAGATGAAACAAAAGACAGTTTTTAATCCTCAAATCATGCTTGAAGATGGAGTATATTGGAGATGCAAAACATAGATCTAGAGACTAACAGATTCTATCAGGGTGTAGTTCTAGTTGACTTTTCTGCCTTTTGGGGATAAGAGATGCTGCATTGTGGTATGATACCTCACATCCACTTCCTGATTTCATGTCACTTTCTCACTCCACGTTCCCTCCCTTAAGTAATTTCCACCCTTTTCCTTAATTGCAAAATGTCTACTGGCATTGGATTTAAATGTTTCTAAAATGTTTGGAAAGCATGAAAAATTATGATGGTAAATTATTAGGTAAATCTTTTATAAATAAAGTAATGTCTTTTAACTTTATTGTACTTCAGTTTCTGAAGAAATAGTCCTTTGCACTGGAAAAATGTAGCCAAGTCTTGACCATGCTGTCCTGCTGTGTAATCTGGAAGAATTAATGCCATAAAGAGACTTTATTTTTGTTCTGGTATTAATGCATTTAAAGCTTACTGGTTTTATAGACACCTCCTAAATTTTATGTGTACAGTGAATTTAAGAAAGTGTGTGTTATGTGGCTGGGTAGGAGAGTTTAGTTTCTGCTGACAAGATCAATGATGGTGCAACCAGAGGTTTTCAAAGCAGCAGCACAAAACATGCCTTGACTGTGTTTTGTTTTCCCTCTCCAGTCTCATGCACACCTGCTTCCTTTTCAGCTTCAGCCTTTCTCCTGATCTTGGCCTTCTCTGGCACGTACTCTAAATAATGTTGGAGTATCATAAGATGAGATGAAAGAGGCAATTGAGACTATGCAACTGGTATCCTCAGTGCTCTGTCAAATGCAGGGTAAATCTGGGAAAAAATACAGATGTTTTTCAGTTTTTTAATTTGCAGTTAATCAAGTCCAAATTTCAATGGGAATGTGAGGTACAAATTAGTTTTCCTTTACAAGCATAATCAGGTGAAATATTTTATTACCAAAATGGACAATTATGTTCATATACTTCAACTTTGTCAAATAGTTTGTTGTATTAAATAAAAATAATGAAGTGGAGAGAAGTGAAATAAAACATCATCTTGATTTTGCTGTGAGGAAAAGAATAAAGTGAGTTTTTGTAGTAAGACAGCTGAACCTTTCTAATTTTTTATGTAAATGAGGGATTTTTTTTTTTGCAAACAAATGCATGTCAGGCAAATAAGACATAATGTCATTGCCTTTCCAGTATAGAAAACTTCATGCAGAAAAAGGTGCAAATTTTTTAGCTATGATAAACCATTGCCAGCCTTCACCAAATACTGTTTTCCAGGTTCTTCAGATGACAAAGCATCATTTAAACAAGCAGTTTGTCTGCTGCTCAAATAGCAGCAATCAATACAGTCATCACCTTCCAGAGTGTGCTGTGTATTTAACTAAACTTGAAGAGGTGAAGAAGAAAACTAGTCTTTTGGGGTGTGGCTAAATGTGTGTGTTTATCTGTGCCACACAGTGTGAAGCACAATGAATCTAATACTCTTTATTATTAATGCACAGGGATGCAGTGCGTTGGATCTAAGGACCGCTGGCCATAGTCTTCAAAGAGAATAAATGAGCCATTACTAACCTCCCATATGTGCTAAATGTGCTTTTAGTGAGACTGTTTGCCCTCAAGGGAGCATTCAGACTGCTCTGACAAGAAAAAAACACCTGGATGCAGGCTTTAAAAAAATGAAGAAATACAATTAAGAATGGGGAAATGGACACAGCATTACTGGCCTGCTCATACTGTCAAGTACAATGTCTGTGGTTATGTTGGAAATAACTTGATTTTAGCTCTGCTCAGTTAAACAAAGGAGGCTAACTTGAAATCCTGGTAAGGTTTTTTTCCAGATACTCCAGATTAAAGCTGCTGTTTTATTCACTTCTTATTGTTGTAATTTCTAGCAGGTATGTACAAAGTTATGACCATTTGAGAATGCACAATAAGGAGGTATATACAATTACTAGAAGTGTTTCCTGCTGGTTTTAGGATACATTTTCCATGAATCACCCAGTACAGATTTACCTAGACCTGGTTCTGCTGATGTGGAGCAGCCACGCTCATTAGCAGAGTGGGTGCCATGGAGGGTGATTGCTCTGGGATGTGACAAGTTCAGAGCTCACTTGGGTATGTCTGCAGAGTGTGAGACCAGACATAGCCTAGACAGGCAACCAGACAGACATTCCTTGGCCTCTGGTAGCATAGAGCGGAAGAGGGCTATAAAGAAAAGCTTGCTGGAAAAGAGGGAAAAGCATTCATTTTGTTGGAGGTTTTTTTTCATTTATTTTGCTATGGTAAGTTGGGACACAGTTGTGTCTGTCATAGCAGGAGACCTGCTAAGAGACAGAAAGATGAGAAGCTGCATTTTTTCCCCCTTTTCTAAAATGTTAAATTCCAGCATTCTAAGCTTCATCTTAATGACAGTTTGAAGTGCAGTTTTGGTAGTGGTATGGTCTTGGAGATGTGCTGTATTTGCTGTAACAAAATTTTGCCAGTGTGCTAGGTCAGCACGATTGTTCCTGTTAAAGAAGAGTGACCTTGTACTTAGATGGTACTTGGTTGCAGGGGAATTCATGCTAGCCTTCAGTTTGCCTTCAGAAAAGTAATGTCTAAATCTCTTTGTCTAAATATTAATATTTTTGGAAACCTGCAAAGGGAGAGGCTCCTACTGCCTGTCCCAGCATGTCATCGACATCATTAAAATATAATCTTAATGTGAAAAATACAGCTTTGAGCTATACATATAGGTACAGTCTCTTTGAAAGACTTTTGTACTTCATGGCTTTTATGCATTTTTTTGAAAGGTGGTACCTATCACTTTCTTAAGCTTTTTCATTGTTCTCTCTTCCCTGCTCTTAACATACAAATTTTAATGCCTTTGTGCATCTTGTCTTGAATGTGTTGCCTTTGGAAATCACAGTGCCACACGTTAACAACAAAACCTGGTAGACTATTTTGATGGAAGAGTAGGAGAAAGAGGGATGGATATACTGTCACTGCCTTTTTGTATTTGCTTATGTAAGAATGTTATTATAGAATACACAAAGTAAAACACGTTCCCATTAGCAATTACCTTTTTTACTGGCATATGACATCTTTCACCAAGTTAATTCTCAAGAGGATTTTTCTTTGTATTGCAAAGTTTTCCAGAAGTATTTATAGAAATGACATGAATTTACCTACCACATAGGTTTATTAGCGTATAAATTAATTTAAAGATCACTGAAGTGTCAGCTGAGTCAGGTATTGTAATAAGTCTGTTCACTGCAACAAAAGTAATGTTTATTTATGAAATCTATTGGGAAGCAGGTTATCCAAATATTTCTACTATATGCAAAATTTAGCGAGAATTCAATTTTTTTTAACTTCTCAGTAGTTCTAGTATAAATAAACGTTTCACAGGGAGATAAAGGTTTGGTAGATTGCATTGGACTGAGAGAGAAGTAGGACTCAGCTCCACAATCTGGGTCACAGTTCAGAATGGTTATTGGAGGGCGTCCTGCCCCAGACTCACCTCAGGTGGACATTGCAGTCTTCTCCAAAATCCTGGCACCAGGACCATAATTCTTGGACAGCAATCTGAAAAGTAAGGCTGAGCTGCCTGTCTTTTTTCCCCCCCCTTTCATTTTTTAAAGGATAGGAATGGAGTGGATGGTTCTCACCTTTTAATTGCACCTAAACAAAGAGGCCATAGGGAGCTGAACTGAGGCTTAACTTCCCCATCTGTTTTCAAAGCTTTCCTCCATCTGCCTGAAAAATCCCTGGCAATCGGGTCCTGATCAAACGTGTTCAATCCAGGTTCAGTTCTGGGGGACAAGTTTGCAGTCTGCTGATCTGAATTGGGAAGCTTAAGAAAGTGTACAGCCAGAGGCCAGGGAAGGATTTACCTCCACTTTGTGGGTCACACGTATTTTCCTTAGGAATGAGAAGGAATTCTTGTCCCTTCCTCAGCCCTGCACAGGGTCAGAAGAGAACAAAAGTTTAGCACTGAAATACGTAATTTCACCACTTGTTTAAATACATATATGTTTAAATACATATATGTAGAACACTTTTCTTTAAGAGACAATATCAAATATATTTCGTGCATTTTAAAATGTTTTTTTTGTTTTTAAGCAGTCGCTTTTTATGACTTTGCAATATGCTATAAGAAAAAGGATGATTCCTGGGAAATAAGCCATCAGAAAACACAATAAACAGCTAATTTTGAATACATGACCTGCAATAAGGAAGTAGAAATCAATGTTGCTTTTTACTTACAATAATCAAAATATCTAGGGTGACATAAAACTCAGAATGTCCTGAATACTGGGAAGATTACTAGATATAATTATCTCACTCTTATGTAACACAAAAGTTTCAGTCAAGTACTGAGCTTTTCCTTCTGCCCACATACTGAAATATTTCTCTTTGCACACTCCTCTCTGCATACAGCACTAGAAATTGACTATCATCTTACAGCATTTCAGAGTATCTTGTGTATTGTCTGAGCACATATTTATAGTTCTTCTAGTGCAGAGGGGGGAGAAAAAAAAAAAAAAGCAGTGCCATGATGCTAATCACTAGAGGCAAGTATCCCTGAACTTATCATGCAGGACCTCCTTTTGCTGGAAGGTTTGTCAGGGTGGTGAACTGGTGGCTGCCTTTACGTGGCTGTGCAGGACTGTCTCGCTCAACCTACCCCAGGGCCCTGGTCCTCTGGCTGGACCACATCACTCACAGGAAAAGAGGGAGAGCTGGGGGGAAAAACACTGTCACTCCATGGGCAGTGAGCCTGCAGGATCCAGCAGGACTGGGCTGGCATCCTTGGAGAGCAGGGTTGTTTAGTCAGCTGAGATTCTTGCTGCTGGGGAGGAAGGGAGAGGGGAAAGGTCTGTTCTCTGGGTAGGCTGAGCTGATCCACCACGGGGGACAAAGCTGCAGATGGGATGCACAGGGCAAATCACTTGTTTTGCAGTGAGAAGGCTCAAGATTGTTCTTCAGATCTCTACTGAGATGTGCTAACTCGGGCAGCTTGTCACCCCCCTGTGTGCCTGAAACATCTCACTGGCCACCACTGGGAAAACAGGGCTTCATTGAGAGCAGAGAGGGCACTGGGGAGATACTTAAGGAGAAGGCCTTGAACCAGTATGTTTGTTGTGGTTGGAAACATCCTACCCCAAAAGTGCATCATCAGGGAGTGATAAGACTTGCAATTTGGCTGTTTTTGTTCAAAACTGATCTCAAAGTAAATAGGTTTTAATAACACTAAGCAAACTACTCCAAGGTATACTGGGCTGGCTTTTCTGAGCAGTCCAAGGGTGTTCCCAGCTATCAGACTGTCACACAGCAGCGTGGTGTCCAGTGAGATCACCCTCTTCCCAGCTGGTTGGTATCTGCAGTGTTTATGTTCTCCTTGGTTGTTTCATGCACACTTTGAGTTCTTTTCATCGTGGCTCCCTGTGGAAGTATTTCTGTATAATGTGAAATGCTGTGTTATACTGGCAGTACTTCATTTAAGCAAGGGCAATATTAATGCTGTAATTGGCTGATCTGGGAGGTCTTTTCTGGCCAGCCATATTAAATGACCTAATCTATGCAAGTTCCTATTCTTAATAGCTTCTGCACAGGAAAAAAAACAACTTTGCTGATCCTTTATTAAATTTGCATACTAAAGCTGAGCAAACCTTTGACTTTTTTGAGAAGCAATTAAGTCTTACAGGTAAGCTCAAGCCTGAAGCCAATGATGCATTTGGTCTGACATTATGTTACATCCATCAAGCCAGCAGGATGAGAAGCTGCATCTTTCCTGCTCCCTTTGCCCCCAGCAGTAAGGAAAAAAGCTCCATCTGTTTCCCCAGTGATGTGTAGCATGCAGACAGCATGCACGCAGCTGTGTGCGTGGCCCACAGGTTTTATCCATTCCTACAGAGCTTCCTACAGGAGTGTCTTTGTTCCCCTTTGGATCTCTCCAAGGCACCTTTGTATCGTATCATCCTGTCTAGCCTCTCTGCCTGATTTCCCTAGGATGTATCTTTACCTGTTTTTTAGTGGTTCTAACAGATTCTGTCATCTGTTCTCATATCCACCAGTTGTTTCTCAGCTGGTATGTGCTACAGCTGTCTCACCTGTTCACCAAAAAATAAAAAAGCCCCTGGTTCTAAATGTAAGCTTTCCCCTATACAGCAGCACTGAGGAACTGATTCATTCTTCTCCCATAACCAACTTCAGGCATTCCAAGGGAGGCTACAGGAATCCTCTGCATTTTATATTCCCAACACTTTGGTGTAAAAACACTTCAGTGCATTTCTGCATTCTGCTGTTCCTTAGGCCAATGTGTTCTGCAGTCTCTCTTTTCTTCCCCAGTTTCTGTAAAGACCTGTCCACATGCCTCATAGTCAGATGCAGGATTAAGGAGGCTCGTCACACAGTAAACAAGATGTTTGGCTGTGAGGATCTCCCCCCTGGAGATGAGGAAAGGCTGGACCATGCACATGTTTTCCTCTTGCCGGCATGAGTGAGCTTACTGCTGTCTGCAGTCTCTTAGATCCTCAAATCTAAAAGTTTAATCTTCAGGGCCTCTTAGAAAGGTTCCCAGAGTTGATTTAGATTCTAGGTTAGAAATTGGTTTGTTATTTCCCCCGTGTTTTACAAAATCTCAGCTCGTATTGTCTGTGTAGCTTTGTTTTTAACTTACACATATAATAATTTCTTCTGAATCTTTGAAATGTAGGTGAGAGAGCAATAGGAAGAAGCACTCTGACTCTCTTCCACCTCTATACAGTAATCCTTCAACACTTTGCTTATCATCATGGTATTGGAATAAAGAAGTATCTGAAATTGTATTTGCAAGTCTGAACCTCAGTTGGTTTCTCAGTTTCAGATCCACTGAGTTCTGAGGCAGGTTGATAGGAAGTGGCCCAGTGCTGCACATCAGTTTCCCTTAGCTTGCCTGACAGATCTGTGATCACTATTAAGCATTTAATTTTTTTCCTTTTCATTTCCTGTCCCATTATCTTTTTTTTTTTTTTTTTTTTTTGCATAATAGATGGCTTCCTTGTCAAACACTTTCTGAAAGTAGGGTTGTCTTTAAGTTATTATGTTTAAAGCCTCACTAGCTTTCTGTAACAGACCTGGCAGCCAAGCTATTCACATACAAATGCAGCTCCCGGTGTCACAAAGGGAACAGGCTAGAAAAAGGGAAGCAGAGTGCTGTAGTGAAAAGGGAGGAGAAGAAGCTGAGGCTGACTGAGCATTCCAGTTCCGGGCACTAGGGAGCAGGGAATACTGCTCCTGCAGAGCACGACAGGTGGACACTTCACTAGGCTTGGATGCCACCACGGTCTGGGAGGAGAGGAGAAGGCAGCTGTGGTCATTTTTTTTTTTTTTTTTTTTTTTTTTTTTTTGCATAATAGATGGCTTCCTTGTCAAACACTTTCTGAAAGTAGGGTTGTCTTTAAGTTATTATGTTTAAAGCCTCACTAGCTTTCTGTAACAGACCTGGCAGCCAAGCTATTCACATACAAATGCAGCTCCCGGTGTCACAAAGGGAACAGGCTAGAAAAAGGGAAGCAGAGTGCTGTAGTGAAAAGGGAGGAGAAGAAGCTGAGGCTGACTGAGCATTCCAGTTCCGGGCACTAGGGAGCAGGGAATACTGCTCCTGCAGAGCACGACAGGTGGGCACTTCACTAGGCTTGGATGCCACCACGGTCTGGGAGGAGAGGAGAAGGCAGCTGTGGTGGTGACATACAATACAGATTCATGAGGCTGCTAAAACCCCATTTTTCCCCTAGGAGATTTAGGGTGGCTTTATGTGTAATTCATTGCATGTAGAAGATGTATTTTCCACAGTTAAGACCACATAACCTGAGAAAAGATTTATGCATTATATTTGGACTGGGTTTGCAAGTGAGAAAATGATTGCTTATAAAGGGCCCAAAGCAATATAACCTTTCTGTTGCTGGCAGCATAAGGCAGAAGTGTCAGGTTAGTTTATAATGTTCCAAACAGGGAGAGATTAATTATTTACAAGAGGAAATACTGGTCCTGTACCAGTGTCAAAGTGGACTTGTCAGAGCTTACGAGCTGAACAGAGTATGTGTTGGTGAGTATTTGCCCTGGAGGTTTACAAGTTATTGCAAAAGAAGTTACATACATACTTAAGCTGCATGGAAGAGTGCACTTTTTTGTTGCCTGACTCCATTTTTTCTATACATTTTGTATATGCCTTTTGACTGTCTCAAGACAAGCAGTGTAACTGACCTCAACTTTGTGTTAATGAGGAAACTAATATTTAAGTAAGAGTTCAAAGTGCTTTGGAGTTTACAGTTTTATGACTGGAAGTGGCTCTTCTGAAATAAATGGGTTTATAAATAAACTGAACATAGAATTGCCTTTAAGGAAGATACAACATTTTCAACAAGTGCCACCAAAAAGCCACGGAAACTGAGTATTTGTGTTGTATCTGTTAAGACTCTCTAGGTCTCTGCCTTACAGATAAGGCTGGGCCATTTCAGCATAGGTCAGTGTTCTGACACTCCCTCATGCACCACAGACAAGCAACTGTAAGTTACAGCCTGTGTGGTGGTTTCCCACCACTGCCCTAGTGTGTGTGAGCCTACTGGTACTCTGGATGTGCTATGGAGAAAAGATGGACACAATCATGTCATCTCTCATGTCTCCCTATACCTTCATGTTTCAAGCCTGGAGGGTTTGTTTTTTTTTGAGTTGGTGGCCACTTCCAATCCATACCTCAAGGATGAGCCCCTCAACAGTGCACAAGCTCAGTAGCTGGTGAGAGAAGACTCAAATGAATCCAAAAGACCAGCTGGGGAAGAGCAGGCAGGCACTGAGAGGCACTGAGCCCTTCTCCTCTTGTGAGGCTGTGGTCAGTGAGCCTGTCAGAAGCTGCAGGAGCTGCTCCTGAGCAGCCAGGCTACTTGTGCACGCAAATGCCTGCTCACCAAGCAGGAGGGAGCCTGCTGCTACATGGGTGGGGTGTTTGGGAGCAGGGTCAGGAGGCTGGAGGAAGAAAGGCTCTGCTCTTTCCATTGCTGATGGGATGATGTTAGGAATCTTTCCTTGAGGCACAGCTATGTTGTCAGCTAACAAAAGTTTGTGTAAGCCAATTCAGGATATTGCTCGTATATAGATAGATATATATGTATTCTGAAAGCCATGTTCTCATACACAGAAGCAACTACTTTGAAAATAAATCCTAAATAGATTTTATTATTTCTGTATTCAACCATTTCAAAATTCCCATTGGATGTCCTAGCACTGTGAGTAACCACAGCACGTGTGCCTCCAGTCCAAGTGTTTTGTTTAATGACAAATGTTATGCCTCAGTATTGGCAGATGTGAAAGGCATGAGTTGGCTACCTGAACACAGTCAACTAATGCCATCTGAAGTGCCCTGGGATGGCTGAGACATCCTCATGAAGCTGGCAGATGTAACAAAGCATTCAGGGAGGAACCAAGCTCCTCTGGCACGTGATTTGCCCGGGGGCACTTCAGTGGGGTTGGCAACACTGTGGTTGACTCTGGGTGAGCCAAGCCCAAAGAGGCAGCAGCCAATTCCCTGCCTGATGCCAGACTGTTTCCTTTGTGTCTGCAGCTTGTTCCTTTGGGCAGCTGATTGCTGCTTGTGGAAGCACCTTGCTGCAGTGTTGATGTGCCAGATCTCCTTTTAATTCATCTCTGACCATCTATCTAACTGCCCTCAGATGGCTGCACCAGAGGATCAGTACAATGGCTCACAACCATCCACGTGCAAAGGACTGCTCACAAGAAAATATTTTTTTAAGACTAGCTTCTAATACCTTCATTACTTGCTTACTTGTGTTTCTAAAAGTATACATCTGTGCAAAAAAAGCACTGGAATAGATTATATTGCACTGGTGGGTTTATTTATGCAGTAAAATTCATACTCAGTCCCTAAGACCTGCATGTTCTGTTTCAATGCTGTGGCAAGTCCCAGCAGCTGGAGTTGTCATCCAGACTTCTCAAGTCCATTCTAGGAAGAGTGTGAGGCTGAAGGGTCCTTTTACTCTAAACAGAAATCCATGTATGCAATCCTATCACGTTGAGCTTATCCCTGCCTCTCAGGTGCCAAGCACCTCAATGTGTGGCACATCACTGTATAACATTTTTGAGCACTGCTGCCTGCTTTAAGCTGTGTCATGGACAAGATCCACTCCTTGAGCTTAGAAGCCCAAGGTCCCTACTGCTCCTCAAACATGACCAGCAATAAATCCTACTGAGAGATGTCTTGTCTGTTTTGATTATTACCAAGGCTGCTTTCCTACCACCACCACCACCCACTCCATTCACCAGGAATTCATATTTCACTATAAACAAAACATAGTTCAAGGATTCATTTTTATATATATATTTTTTTCCATTCTGAATGGTAAGCAGTCTGTTGCTATGTACAAAGTGAAAGCTTTTAAGAGGGCACTTTCTTATGACCTTCACAGAAAATGCAAAACTAGTGTATCTAACTCTCAGCTGAGGACTGTTTATGTACTGTGGCAGTTAACTGTTGACAGAAGCCTTCACCTCACACATAAATAGAAGGTAACAGTCTGTCAGTCATCTTCTTTAAGAGGAGACACTCTTTGTCTAGCATTCCAGCAATTTCATATCTGTGCAGACTTGCCAGGGTAAATCTCTCCTTGGTGCACAGAATGAGTATTTTAAATGTGCGTGTAAGCAACAGCATTATCAGCTCTTCAGAGCCTGGAAATGGAGTTTGCCATCAGAAATCCAGGTTCTCTTCTCAGGGTTGGTCTTCATGGCTCATTCATCTTGGCTTCATGTCGTCCATCTAGAGACTGGGAGACAGCACAGGTGTAATTCAGGGTGGCAATGAATGTTCACTGTATGCTTCTTGTGATGTACCTTGTGAAGTGGAAAAAGGAGCTTCTAAAGACAGCTCATGGAAAGAGGTTAATCAGGTAATTATTTTCAGCTGAGAGCTAGCTTACATAAAAGCATGTTATACTGGAGGATACTTAATCCCTTGTCTAACTTTTCTGCATCAGTTTTCATCAACTGAATGGTAAAAAACGAGGACAAGGTTTCCATGCCAAAGCATGGGTTTAGGCCAAAGCATGGGTTTTGCATGAAGGTCAGGATGTGGGAAGAAAATGTTAAAACATGCTCCTTTGGTGTTTGCTTTTTCTTGCACATGTTACCTTCTTTGGTGCAACTTTTTTCCTCTGGCAGCAAGTGCAATAGCTCAGTGTGCTTTGCCCAGTCTACCAGTCAAGAGGAGCAGCAATCTTCTCCAGATTATTGTTCTTCTTGAAAACCAGCCACAAATTGTCTCAAATTCCCCCTGCAGGCTAGTTCTGCCAAATGGTCAAGATTTCCCCCATGGTGCAGAGCTTTTGACAAGAGCCAACATTATGCAGCAGGTAATCTTTGTGCTGAGAAATTTTTGTGCCATGTGTGTACTTAGACAAAGCAATGTAGGAAGAAAACCTGGACTGAGTGAGACTTGAAACCAGTTGTCCTGTTGTAACACAGTAATGAGCTTGGTTTGGTCCCACTGACGTGAAGTGGGACTGGTTGAAGCATCACTCTGCCTGCTGAAGCATCTTCCCTGGTTTTACCTGGTAAGTTGCCCACCTGAGCACAGCTTGTTTCCTTTCTTTCTAAGCCAGGTTCTAGCTTATTTACTTGCAATTTAAGTCAATATTTAGTTGCCATTCCTATCCAAGAGCTCCCAGGTGGCATAGTGAGGGTTTTGCTCTGTCAGATCTTGGGAGCTGGTGCTTTAGAAGGACCCAGGCAAAGTCCTGGTTGTTCAAGGAGGTGGATCAAAGCAGCCCCAAATCACACAGTGAGGGTGGAACAAGGAATTGAGCACAAGCTTAAAGGGTAGAGCTGACACCCACACTGGCTGTACAGCAGCCCTGTGCTGGAGGAGAGAATCACAGAATCACAGAATCCTAGGGGTTGGAAGGGACCTCGAAAGATCATCCAGCCCAACCCCCCTGCCAGAGCAGGGTCACCCAGAGCACATCACACAGGAACGTGACCAGGGGGGTTTGAATGTCTCCAGAGAAGGAGACTCCACAGCCTCTCTGGGCAGCCTGTTCCAGGGCTCTGTCACTCTAACAGGAAAGAAGTTCTTCCTGATATTCACACAGAACCTCCTATGTTCCAATTTGCACCCATTGCCCCTCGTCCTGTCACTGGACATCACTGAACAAAGTTTCTCCCTGCCCAACTCTCCAGCCTGTCCAGGTCTCACTGAATGGCAGCACAGCCTTCTGGTGTGTCAACCACTCCTCCCAGTTCAGTGTCACCAGCAAACTTGCTGAGGTCACACTCTGTTCCCTCATCCAGGTCCTTGATGAAACTATTGAATAGTACCGGTCCCAGTACTGACCCCTGAGGGACTCCACTAGTCACAGACCTCCAACTAGATTCTGTCCCATTGACCACAACTCTCTGACTTCTTCCTTTCAACCAGCTCACCATCCACCTCACTACCTGATCATCAAGACCACAAGCTAATGTGTTAACAAGAAGTTAATGTTTAACTCATTATCTCATTGCTTTACATGAGGGAAAAAGTTGTTATTTACAGATAATAACAAGGATACTTTGTTAGGCTTTTATATTTGCATAATTGGAGGTATGATCAGTTTTGTTCTTAGAAAACATGAAAGCCTTGCTCTTATTTACGTGGTTATATGTATGAATGAAAGAAAGCCTCTCTCTGCCCTCATGCCTTAAAAAAAATGTCATTTTGGCATCTTGGGAATGAAGTCACTTCTCTGGATTTGTGGAGTGGTCAGGACAAAAACCAGCAGCTTTTCAAGGCAATGGCTAATAATAACACCTTGCGTCTCCCCACTTCTCAGTCATGAATTGTGGTGAGTGCTGTGCAAATCAGGAAACAGACAGCTGCTATCATGGGGAGGAAATAACTGCAGGCTGAGCCAGCCTGAGCCTGCCGTGAAAAACACCATTTCTAAACAAGCTGTTTCAGGAAGTCCTATGTGACAAAACTTCCAAGGAAAGAAACAGTATTCCCGGGAGGACAATTAGCTTTCTTTAAAGCTCAGGGCAACTCCTAAGGGGTACGATGGGAAGGATTTGTCCAGGATTAGCTAGGTAGAGCAGTGCCCTTCTTCCCAGCACTACTGCTAAACTGTGTTATCAAAGCAGTGCTTGAAAAAGAAAATTATTACCATTTCTTTTTTTTTCTTCAACATGTCTGTGTCTCCTTTTGTCATGAATTTGGAGGAGCAAGCATTGTCTTTGCTGGTAGGTCCAGGAGCTTTTAATTTCTTGTGCAATGCTATCTCTTTCCAGACTTGTACTGCTTATGTTGTACCTACAAACCAGAAATCATCAATACATGGCCCAGGCTTGGACAGGAGACTGAGGTAAAACCAGTCACTGGAAGTTAAACTATTTGGGCATCTTCCCAAACAGAGAAGATGAGTAACAACAGGAGCTGCTGGTGGTTCTAGGGGATTCTCTGCTGATGGGTATTTTTCATGTGTGAGTGGATGCTTCTATAGAAGAGATAGAAATTGATTCAAGGGAGTGTTCTAGATTGTGATACACACACTGATTTTCCTGCAGAACTGTAATTGTAATTCTGTGGAAATGTAATATTTAAAAAATTCAAATAAAATCAGTAACTAGGGAAGCATATAATGAATAAAGAGGGGAAAGGTGGAAGCCATATATGGGCAAAAGTAGGTGGGATTAATTTGGCTTAAACAATCCTCAACTCTCATGGAGGAAAATTTCTGTAGCAACTGAAAGATGAAAAGAAACATTCATGGTACAGTGTAATAATATCTGCTGGTAGCATATATGCTGACAGTTCTGGTTTTCCATTTTTCTAGATTTTTCTTTCTGCACAGCTTTGGTTCACAGACTGTCAGATACCAAAACCACATTCCCCTAATTAACAGATCAGCTTGCTTAACTTTCTCAGCAGACCCACAGATGGATCATTTCAATGAAAGACACAACAAAGAGATTCATTATAAAGTTCACAAATGAAAATAAAATAAATTACTGTTTCTTCTGGTTCTTACCACCTCGATTAGCAAAGTGCAAGGAGGGCATAGTAAGATTTCTTGATGCTGCTGAATGGTGGAGGGAGTTTTCACAGCAAATGAAGGGTTATTAACTTTTTTTCCCAGCATATGGAAGACGCAGCATCTTATAACCTAAACCATCTAAATTTGCTAAGAACTGAAATCAACTGACGTAGCACCATCCCAGGGGTTTCAAGATGAGCTTTTAACACATTCTGCAAATAGAATAATGTCGATTTCTTTCAGAAACAATGAAAAAAATCCATCTACTCTTGCTAATAAAACCACAGTGTATTTCACTACAGTTATGGGCTGCAAATTAAATTTATTTTTCTCAAAATAAATTATATTATGTCAAGTTGCTAGAGTGAACAATAGTTATTGTTGGGGAATAGGTTCAGATAAGTTGTACAAACATCACTTCCTCTCTTAGATTTTTCCAAATTGAAATTGCAGATTGTGGCCTGGGGACAAAGTGTTCCCTGAGCTCTCAAAGCCATGGGAGATTCAGTTCTGGCTTTTAAAGGGTATGAAACTGCCCTCAGCAGAGCAAGCCCACAACTGTTCCCTGCTTGCTTTTGTCCAGAGCAGGTCCTGCAGGAAATAGGTCATTGTTTTACTGATGCTACCCATGGTACTTGGCTGTTCTTCAGGCAAGGTGTCTGCACAGAAGATACTATAGCTTGGGTTACACAACATTATCTCCTCTACACTGACTAGTAGCTGCAGAGCTCCTAGGAGGGGAATATACCCACCAACACCCTGATAGAGGACTTGGGTCTTTTTTTCATGTGTGGTCCTCAGCAGAGAACAGCCATGGAAATAGTGCCAGCTGCAAAACATCTTCAGATGAGGCTGTTTTCAGTAAGGGCATGAAGCATAAACCAGCACCACTGTTCTCTCTGGTTGCATTGCCTTCTGCTTTCCCTGTAGGGAGGGACACCCTGGCTGACAGCAACTCAAGAATCTGCAAACCTCTTATCTGCATTTTCTGCTATAAAAACAAGTAATTAGCACAGTAACACAAGTCTTTTTTTTTTTTTTATAAAGCACATCAGTAATTAGACTTTCCTTTCTCCCCATATGGCTAAGCCTGCACAGCAAGAGTAACAGAAAGCAAAGATTCTTGCACGAACTGGGTAAACCACCATTTCTAATGATCATCCAATATACAAAATTGTCAGGTGGTCAGTTGGAGGGATGTGACTGTAGAAGGAGTTGAGCTGCAAAGGACTGTTTAGTTTTCTAGATCACTTATTCAAAACCTGCTGGTATACTTAGGAAATTTCCTACAGGGAATGAGAAAGGGGAAGAGAAGCTGTTGGAGCATGTGGCTGTTTCTGCCAGTCCCCTGTCTCCATCTGGTTTTCAGCTGGCATGAGTGTCAGGAGTGCCTGCTGGCCTGCAAGGAGGCAACAGGCACCATTAGTCATGCTTCTTGAATTGGTTATTTGGAGGTTATTTCATCCCTCTCTGTGTGTCCATTTCCTGCCTACTACCTGAAACATGTTGGAGAAAAGATGGCACCAGCCATTCTGCCATCATCCTCCAACTCTTTAGATGCCTGAGCTCTCTTTCCCCATTTCTCTTCTCTTCTCAGGCAGGTAACCAGCTGAACAAAAGGAAGTGCAATGTTTTCTTCTGCAGACATTTACTGAAGCTTCTGCAGAATTGTAGTAGCATGTGTTGTTGTTAGCCATTGCCATGTAGTTCCAGGAAGGCATTTAAAACAGTTAATAAATAAATATAGTTAAATGCAAGTTACTATTTAAAACATCTATGCACAGATTATTCTTGCTGTTCAAAGTCACCCTTAAAGTTACTAGCAAAAGAAGTTGTACATAAACACCTTCTCACTCCAGCTGTAATTTGACTGTCTCATGCTCTCAGGCCCACACGAGAAATAAGCACTAAAATGATGTTATGGAAACCTGTGCCAGCTTTCTTCTAGAAAAGAGTTTTTATTAAGTCTAAGGTACGTCTCGTGACCTAAATTCACCGAGGTTTCATGAGCAAAAGCTTACGTTTGAAGATTAAGGCAGTGCAGCTAATCATGTATAAACACCATTCAGACACGAAGGAATAGAGACAATAAGGTCAGCTCTGGAACTGCAGAAGTCACTCCTGCACATGCTCTGCAGCCAGGGAGAGACATGTCTTCCAATATCTTTAAGTTTTAAATTTGGCAGTGAGGTTTTGTTGCCAACTCATGCAGATAAGGTTTTAATTTCATTAAATGCAATCCTGTTCCCCCAGAACCTACTGCTTCTGCTTCAGAAAAGGGTGCAGTTTCACTATTGGCTTAACATGCTCTAAGACAAGATGCTGCTAATAGAAGGTGGTGCCAAACTCCAACCCCAAGACCTGGACTTCCTCTTCTTTTTGTGTCAGTGCTGGAAACTGAATGTCTATGAGGCAAGAACTTCTAATAGCTCTATTACTTATACTTTTAATTATCAGGCAGGTGAGCAGAGTGGACCAACTTACATTATGACCATGGGACTGCTTTTTTCTGAATAAAGCAATTAGGAAAGATGTGTAGCTGGGGTAGGAGAAAATAAATGGTCTAAAACAAGGGTAAAACTACCCTTTAAAATTTTTTTGCAGTATTATATCAAGTATGCTGAATTAAAATTGTGTCTTAAGTGATCTGCAAACCTGTGTGGCCTCAGACTCCTGTTCCACAAGCACATTTTGCCAGAAAACTACCTGTGCTGCCAGGAAAATTGGTCCTGCCCTCCTCTGTGCTGGTCTCAGCCCTGCAATGGCCAAACATTTGTTTGAATTTTGAAGAAATTGATTGCATGACCCCAAAACAGAACAGTTTGCAGGTTGTTGAGTGGTTTGGGTTTGTTTTTTGTTTTTTATTCTAACCTTACAGCAACAGTTTATCCTGTAATCTGGTTTAGGTGGTAGATCTGGAGCTTGTCATAGATCAGAAACTGAACACGGGTCAGTGGTGCCATGCTGTTGTGAGCAAGGCAGAGGTGAGATGAAGCTGTGTGAGCAGGAGTGCATCCTGCAAGAGGGATGATGTCACCCTCCTGCTGTCCCCACAGCTGGGGAAGACTTGGAGCCTGGCCCAGCTGTGGGCATCGTGTCTAGAGAGACATGGACCTCCTGGAGGGAGACCCGGGAAGGGATGGGAAACAAGGAGTTTCCTGGAAACAGGACCCAGGAAAGACTATATTACTGCACAGTAGTTTATCCTGGAGAAAGGAAGATGTGCTGACAGGTTTCTGAAAGG
This sequence comes from Chaetura pelagica, assembly GCF_000747805.2. Classification (NCBI taxonomy): domain Eukaryota; kingdom Metazoa; phylum Chordata; class Aves; order Apodiformes; family Apodidae; genus Chaetura; species Chaetura pelagica. The sequence continues at coordinate 2,381,271 of NW_009952440.1, read as the reverse complement.
TGAAAGGCTGCAAAGGAGGACCAGGCTGTTCTCCATGGCCCATGGGGGTGTGGAGGGACAGACGCTTAATGCTGCAGGAAAGAAGACTCAAGTTACACATTCCGGGAAGTCTCCTAAAGGTAAGATTAGCTGATCACTCAAGTAGGTGGCTTGGAGCACATGGGAAAAATCCTAGGTCTTGTAGAGCTCTGAAGCTGGGGAGAGAAACATCAGTCAGGGATAACTCTGGCTTTGCTGAGTGTGTCTTGGGAAAGGAGGGGGATTCGCTTTTCTAGTCCTTCCAAGCCCCATGTTGAATGGTTTCCTAGCTAGTGTGCACGTGTGAGAGGTTTTATGCACACATGAATGAAAAACATATTCTTCTATCATGTTTTTTCAATTTTTGCAACAAGCCCTTTGATTTCAGTAGTCAGGGAAGACTGGTTTCCTGCAAGATCCTTTCCCAAAAGCTAGTGTGTGTCAGTGAGGTTTTTTTTAGTCACAATAGGAAAAATTTTTTTAACTACTTCAGGACAAAAAGATCAGAGGGTCTTCAGGCTTGTAAGACATGATTTGATCATGTTTATCATCTCTGTCTCTTTACATAAACCTAAATGATAAAACTGTCTTCTGAACTAAGAGTTACCTGAGTCATCTTAGCATGAACTTCACTCCCCTTTAAGACTTTGGAGCAGAGAGTTTGAGGGGAAAGTCACATGCTCTATTTTTGCTAGTGAATTGTGTACTTTTTTGAAAGATAGCAAAGCAATAGAGCACTGAAAACTAAATTATTTCAGCCAGGACTAGCAGTTAGTCACAGCACCCCACCATTAATATGTGCTCGTCCCGTGACTGCTGCAGCAATAGCAAGTCCACAGCACAGGGTCCCAGCACAGATGGTTCAGAACAGGCACAGCAGGAGCCAGACCCTCTGGGAAGGCTGGTGTCTTGGGGTGTCATGTACCTGTATTTGTGGCCAAGCAGCATAAACCATGGCAGGGTCATGCTTGCAGAAACTTGTGCAAGTTTGCAACATGCGGAAGTGAAGGAGACGCCGCTGAAGATGCTGTTTGTGTAGGAGAGGGTTGGCAGAGCTGCCACCTGCAGTGAGTGCCCTGGCCAGCTGGGTTCCCTCCTCTGACACAGATGAAGAAAACACACTGCCTTTCACCCCAAGGTTGACTGTGGTCTGGCTTTTCTATGCAATCCTATAAACAGGCTGTACCAAAAAGGGGATCTTGTTTTCCAGGCCCTTTGAGTCTTTATGGCTCCCCTTAAAAAAGCAAACAGAACAAAACAAAGCCAAACAAAAAAGGTCTCGGGATACAGTCAAATGTGTTATCAAGTTTGTACACGCATCTTGTGGACACATGCCTTGATTCATCTGGGGGAGGCAGGAAGCAGCTGAAACTCTTCTATCTGCATGTGAATGCTGCATTACAACAATACATCTCCACTGACTTTGTTTTTTTAAAAACTTGTTTGTATTTTGAGTGTGTGAATGAAAGTCTTTATCACAAACTGTGTTTAGCCCAAACTGTCAATATAATTGATTATAATGAAAAAATACTACTAATAATAAACTTTTGTTTCTAATGCAAATAGATTCAGATTTCTGCTCAGTTTTTCTGGGTAGATGAGCACTGCCAGAAATCTGTGCATGGCTGTATTTTTGTATGATTAATTAAGAAGATTAGCTCAGAAAAGGATGTTTTAGAGGTAGCAGAATGAATGGGGACTTTGAGACTTTATTATCTTTCCTGAATATTTTCTTTATGAAGAGTTTAGCTGTATCTGGGAAGAAAATAGCAGAGAGATTGACAGCAGTGAATACGGCTAAGAAGTCAGAATGGAACCAGCATGCTGTTACTTCACAATTTTGTTTCATCCTTATCTACCAAACTCCTTTACCTAACTCCTTTTCTTGTCTGTTCCTCAGTTATGCCAGTACATCTAATTTTAACAGCTGTTCTGATGCATATATGTTAATAGGCTTATATAATTTACACAATATATCCCAGTAAGGCTGACAATGTACAGCTTTTATCTCAAATCAAACTTGAGCAACAATTCAAGAAAGCACATCATAAAAATGGTACAAAGATAAATGAAATCAGATACATACTTTTAATATAAGTTATATACACTTAATCTATTTTTCATTGCAATTTTTATGTAAGAACTTTAGTCATATTCAATGCTTCTAATTTTAGGGAATCAGTAACTTTTAAGTGTTGTGGAAGAAGGTAATTTTTATGAAAGAAGACAGTGACACAGAACAATAAAACCACCATCTTTATATGTAACTATCTGCATATATATGTGACATATCCAAACGTGAGTCAATCGTTTATCACAGTTATAAAGTGTTCTCACAGCCACAGATGAACAGGCAATTGCAACATGATAAAATTAGTCCAAATGTGATGGTTGCCTGAAGCTCCTACAAGTGTGTAGGTAGGATTAATTGTGGGATTCATTTCATTCCTACCTACAGAGTAAGGAGCAAAAAATCAGCAGGAA
>NW_009952440.1:2374896-2378660 GCF_000747805.2 Chaetura pelagica | reverse complement strand
AAAAGCTTTCCATTTTTTAAAATGCTATCCATCTTCTGGTCATTTAAGCACTGTCACTAGTTCCATAGATGGGCTGGAACAGGGGCAATGAGATGATAAATGCACTGGCCTAAGCCTGTTTGCACTTGGAGGATTCCCCAGGGAGGAGTTTCTCCCTGTTTTGAGCTTTACACCAGAGGAGGAGGACTGTAAATGGGAGTGAATGTGACTCAACAGATGTCTGGAGCATGCTGGCCTCCTTCATGCTATTTCTCTTCCCTTTCCCAAAGCTGCCTGTGACACCAAACTGACTAGAAAAGGACAGGCTGCATTCACTCATTTACATTGCCTGCTGACCAGATACCAGATAGCAATTCAGAGACAAATGAGCAATCACTCTAGTGGAAATTTTATAACTTAGAGCAGGATTTGTCCTAATTACTGTCTTTTACTGAATGTGAGACAGAGACCTGAGGGTATAAAGCTCTGTATCCCATTACTAATTTGACGAGCCATTCACTTACCTCACTTAGAGCCTTTTAAAAGCTCTTTTGAAAAGAGATTGAAAAACTTTGAGTATGTGGCTATGGGAAGGACTGAGAGGAATAACTTGGAGTTACTCTCCCTTCCTGCACAGACCCCACAGTCTGTGCAGCCAAGCTGGCTGCCTTCTTTGGATGCTTTCTGAGAAACAGGTAACAAAACTCTTACCAAAACAATTTCAATACATCTTGTGTCTGCCAAAAAAATGTCCTATGCTGTAGACCCTTCATTTTCCTTTCTTACCACTACCCTGCTTGTCAACTTGCATTACAGATGAGTAACACAGAAACATAAAGACATAACCTCTGGAAGAAAAAAAAGGTCAGTTTTATAGGATGAACAAGTTTAATTGTACAAAGTAATTACATCAGTAAGTGGTAACAACTATAGTATCCAAAAACGCTCTTTAAATCCAGTGAAAAGATAAATATACACCTAAAAAAAAATAAAATTAATCCACTGCCAGTAACACTTAGAAGATAAATATATGCATCAACAAATAACAAAGATAATCACAATCCATATTAGAAAAGTGTATATAATACACATATCTAATAGAAAACTTTCTGTCAAAAATCTGTTTCTTTAGGATTCAAGTTAAAACTTTCTAAGAAGCCAGAACCCTCTAGATGCCATGGAGAAATACACAGGATGTATTTCCCTTCCACAGTCTGGCAAAATGGTTCAGCCTGAACCTTTTCCAGTGATTTCTCACTGACATACCTCAAAGTGCTTTTCAGATAAACTCATATTTTTTCCCACTGGATTGAAGCTACAGTGCAAGGAAATCTGACAACATCTGTAAGGCCAGTGACTTACATCTTGGGGAAGAACCAAGGTGCCTTGAGCTCTTTTGTGCTGGAACTGGCTGTGGTTACTCTAAAGGTGTGGTTCATTAAAAAAACCACACATTTGACTGGCAGTCAGCATTTTGAGGAAAGGATGGTGTTTGACACTTGTTTGATCTCAGACTTTCTGGAAGAATTTTCATGTATGTAAGATCCTTGACATTTTACAAAACCGAACAAAAAATACCTGAACTTTCTAGGCTGTTTAAATGCTGGAATAATACAATTTCCCCCCGTTTCTTCCCTGGAGTTTTGGAGAATAACCTTTTTAGAGATTTCTTCACTGAGCATGACTGGTGATGGATACATTTAAAAAAAAAAATAAAAAATTGGGAAAATCTTTCTCACTCAGTCTCACACTGTAGGTTTCATGTGCTTACTTTCCCTGGACTGCAGGTTCATGAACATATAGGATGTGCTAATTCCACACAATTGTTGCTCTTCCTGAAGAAAACCCTAGGGCATTACCTAATAAACCTTTCCTAATATCTGACAAAACTGTTACACGCTAACTGTATCTGATCTATATCTACATATATGTCAGAAATTTAGATTTAGTTCCCCAAAGCCATTATATACCACAGCAAAAACTAGAAACAGTCTAAATCAACAAGAGGAGTATTTGGATGTTGCCTCTTTTTTTGGTAAAAATCTGACACTCAAAAAAGAAATAAGCTTACTCAAAGTTCTCAAACGTTATAAATCTAACTTTAATATGGATACAATAAAGAAGTCATCTTCAAACTGGAATAAATATACCTTTGAGCTCCCCTCAGTGCCACTAGTACTTAGCAAAAAGGTTGTGTTAGTACCCAAAACAATGCAACTGACTGAAGAAGACAAACAAACATAACAATATTAATAATACAAATGGGTGAGAATAATTTTTTTAATTGATAAAATTATTTTTCATTTACTTGTTTATTATACATTCAAGAAGAACTGACTCATTAAGTAAGTCATGACTTATTTCTGCATTCAAAAAGATCAAGTGTATTTTTATAGGGGTACATGGCAAGTACAATAAACATTATGTTTGTGTCCTGTTTAAAAAAATCTATGCTTCAATATGAACTGCAATTAATATATTTTGACCATGGAAAGAGTTCCACTATATTTGTACAAATTTTCTTGTGTGATGTTGAATATAATTGTAGCTGGATTTTGTTCAGATTGTACATTTTTTTACTGGGTTTCTCTGTGTTGTTTTTTTTTCTTCTTCTTCTTTCTTCTATCTTTTTTCTTCTTCCTTCCTTCCTTCTTCTTTCTTATTTTTCTTTCTTCTTCTTTTTTTCTTCTTTTTCTTTTTTTCTTTTTCTTTATTTTTCCCCCCCAAAAGTATACTCCATGTCTCCCAAGCAGCCACAAAGGTCACCAGCTGAGAATCTGAACCAGAAATCTGGACCAGGAGGAAGGTGCACTAGGAACAGCAGGTCAGAACCTGCTGTCCATTTCCCACCTGACTAGAAATCATCAAAACAAACAGTGACTGGATCTTGAGCTTAACTTCTTTCCTCTTTTAAGCAAGACTGTTGTTTGGTATCTTTCTGCCTGCGTGTGTGGGGTGACAAGACTGGCTCAGATTGCTGTTGTCAGGGCTGCTCTGCCTACAGCCTTTTAAGATTTTTGAGTGTGTGGTTACATACATTTTCTCCAGGCATTTGCACAGTCCCAGCTGCATCTGAACAGATTCATTAAAATAATTTTCCACATTTTGCTTCTGTATCAAATATAAGAGCAATGTTCTCATAAAAAGACACAGTCTCAGAAATTTCACCTGATCTTGAGATGATGTGGTGCCCTGCCACGTTTGAGTTCCATTACGAGACCAGTGGATTCGACTTCCCATAAAACTGAATTTTATGGTGTATGGGTCTGCCTACCTACAAAGCAAGGTGCTGTACTTCTGAAAGCTGCTCAGCTGCATAATACATTAAATGTCTCTTTCAAGGTGACTATGGGGAACGCTGCTTGTAGTTTATCAAGCCTGTTTCTACTGAATTATGCACCCCTGTGGCAGATTATTTGCAGGCTTTATGCCAGATGGATAGAATTCTCTCTATCAGTATAGAGCCTTGTAAACATCACAAATTCTTCCCAGGGTTACTTACTTATTCCAGATGGCACCCACTGTGCTTGCTGCATCTTTCTTCCAATCTGTGGGGCTTACTTTTTCCCAATAAATGAGAATGCTTTAATCTTCCTCACATTTTTCCTATTTCTATGCCAATATTTGAGAGTATCTTGACAGAACAGGCAAAAAGTTATTTGCATTTATACTCTGTCCACAGTGAATAGGAGAAAAATGAAATTTTATCCTACTACATCTTTTTAATTTGAAAGTAATTTTCCTAGCTACCAAGGGCTTTCTGAAACTTTAGAGTAATCACAGCC
>NW_009952440.1:2369887-2374819 GCF_000747805.2 Chaetura pelagica | reverse complement strand
GAACCCTTTACTTCCAGGCTGTCTTTCTTGACTCACATTTGGAGAACATTATGAAATCTGTGTTATGACACGCCAATGTCTTTGGAACATTTAAAGTACTAATTTAAGCTGTCTCCCAAGAACGTCGAGACAGTTTCATGCTTGGGCTATTTGTGAGCTGCAGGACAATACTCTTCTTAAGGATACCACACTAATCACAGGATCTGTGAAATTGTCATTACACAGCTCTCAGAATAGGGAAAAAGGGAGTAATCTCTCTTAACTTGAAAAATCAGGGCTCAGCTCTGACAGTCATATTCCCACTAAGTGAGTATGTGCCTCAATATGAAAAATTCAACCATGTGAAGAAAGTTTTAAAGTATTGTTTTTACTAGACTTTACATAATAAGTCTGGGTCTTAGTTTATGTCTGTTGTACCTGTATTACATAAAGTACTTCTGGAACTCTTAATTAACTGAATACATCTGTGTGTCTTTAAACCTTTGGTCCACAAGCTGAATACTGGCTCTTCCATTTTAAATCCTGTTAGTGAACCTCTGCTGTTTCCAGGGCGAAGCAACCAGCTGAAAACAGGCATAAGGAGAAAAGCTGCCTGTCTTTTCTTCCGTGTGATTTTAGTACTGATTTTTTTAGTACTGATACAGCCAGAATTTCCACATTTTAAATGCCTCTTTCTTCTGCAGCAATACCCTCCTCTTCCAACCCTCCTCTTCCACTCCCTTATTACTGCCTACCAGCTATCCCCAACCTGCCCTTCCATATATTTGTCTCTTTCCTTCCTATTTCCTAATCCCACCCTTATGCCCAGGATCTCTGCAGGTGATTTCCACCTCTTTGCCAACCACCTGCTTGTCCAGCCTCACCCAGCAGCTTCGGACTCTCCAGCTCTGGCACTTGGAACTTTGTCTTCCCCACCTCCCAGAAACTCCTCCCTCTCTTCCTCGCTGTTAGGATCCTTCTCCAATTCCCCAGCCACTCTCAGCCCCTCTGCTTACTCACCCTGCCTTCCTCTGCTCTTTACCTACACTGCTCTCATTACCATCACTCTGCCAACCAGGCTTCAACAACCCACTTGCTTTTGCCTCCCGCCTAAGTCGTGCTTTTTCTCCAATTTAATTGAGTCCCTCGATTCCAGCTTTCCTCAATTTTATTTATTTTTTTATTTATGTATTTTTTCTTTCTGCTCTCCAGCCTGACTGCAAAACAGCTTCTGCCATGCTTCCCTCCTTCCCCATCTTTTTCAATAATCCTTTGTATTTCTCCATGCAGTCCCTGACCACACACAAGAACTCCCCTTCGGCCCCTACAGGCACACCCAACCATTTCTTTCAAAAGTTTCTCTAAAACCTTTTTTTGCTATTCTTCTCCCCGGTTGTCATCAACAAATACACTAGTTGTGTTAAGAGAACACAACACTGCCTGTTCACAACAGGCATTGCCTTTACTTCTCCATTTGACTGACCCTAGTGACCTATTCTTATGCTCAGACCAAGTTGTTCCTGGCATGGATGCTTTTCTTGTGTTCATGCAACATTTATCATAAAGAGGCTGAAGCACTGAACCATGATAATATCCTCACCTTCAAACAGGCAAATGATCTCCACTTCTCTGCCTTCTGCTGAAATCTCCTACTGAAAGAAAGAAGTGGTCCCTTTCTTGGGGATTTGTTTCCAGCATGGCAGTAAAAATCCTTTCCTCAAGAGTTTTCAAATCACGTGAATTGGTGCTTGTGGAGCTGCAAAACAGCTACATGGCTCTTGTGTCTGTTGTAACAAGATGTCTCTGCCACATGCAGAAGTTCCATGCTGTCTTTCCGTAAAATGAGTGCAAATGCTCTGCCTTGGAGTGATGTGCAAGTCACATCAGAGGTGCTACTCAGGCTTTGAACAGAGTTGCTGAGAAATTATCTTCACTGCTGCTTAGTAGGAGACCTGGGAGGGATTGGCCTGGGATTCCTGAAGGAAGGAATCTCATTAACACTTTTTCCTTGCAGAATGGATGGGTATGTGTAGTTGTATCTCTTTCACAGAAAGGATGACCCCAACATTTGCTTCCAATTGCTAACAACATACACAGCCATGAGGCTATGGTTAAGTTACCATAACCTGGTACACACAATGGTTTAAAATTGCTTATCCAGGACAATTTCCTCCCCAAAATGTCTAGATAAAACAGGAAAAATAAATCTTCTCAAATGGCATCTAAAGCTAGATTCAGCAAGCACAACATTTTTTGTCATAATATAAAAGGAGAATGATTAGAAGTAAATTACATTTCCATACACATGAAAATATCCTGCTATTTTCAAGATATTCAGGACTTTTTGTACCACTGATGTATCATAAAACGTCTTTGAAAGCTTTCCTGCTTTATCAGATAACTAAATCTTTGCTGAACATTCTCAATACCTGCCAAATAGCCAAATCATGCTCTGTGTCCTAAAGAGTAAAGCATTATGTCAGCAAAATTGTGTAAGCAAAATTACAAAGAAGATACTAGTTCTGCTTTTCAGACAATACACAGGAGTTATATAGGTATATTCTTAGTGCCTTCCCCCTAAGATATTGTGGCAGCTGTTCAACAGCTTTACAAAATTATTTTGTATTTGTTACATCAACTTGACATGAAAAGTTAAATAATGTTTTACTATCCCAATTTAGTGGTAAATAAGCTTTCCAAGTGTATAACAACATTGAGCAAATACATACAAATCCTGCGATATAAATGATAGCCTAACAACACCATTCCATTGCTTTAATGCATTTTTATTACCATTACATTAACAGCATTTTTCCCAAGCTGTTTTTCAGAACAGAGGTCTAAATTTTACATACTTTCTGAAATAGATCTTCCTGGCACCTGTCACTGAGAAGAGTGACAACGCGCCGACTTGTCCCCGAAGCTCTCATGGTCACTTCTGGGTATCAGAACCAACGGCTACAATGTCACATGATGCTGCATATTTTGTTATTTATGACAGCTTTGAACAACACGCAGTTAGTTCCCAATGGAAATTTCAAGGTAAATGCAGGCTAAATGTTTTAAATCACCTCAGATGATACACGACCACATCTTTCCACCCCAGTTTTACAGAAAGCTCCTTGGGGCCAATAATTGACACAGCACTTGGGAATGTGGTTTTATAAATGAATCCTCTGGAACTAAATTAGTAAGAAGAAAGGGCTGATTAAGGAAGATATAAAACAATGTAAAATATTGTGCTTACCTTTGTGTTCTGTTTTCTTCAGAGCTTGATGGAATAGATTGAATCAACAGATTCCTTTGCATCCATTTGTAAATAAAACTTGATCATGTTCACACAAATTAACTCAGCCTGGAATTAACTTTTAAAAACCATGAAGAAACTCTTCTTTGTTGTTGGTAATGACAAAAATTAAGAAAGCAAACATCTTTACTTCAATGTCTTTAAATGTATTCGAAGGTGTACAGACATAGACATGCAGTAGGTATTTAAAGCAAGATAAACTAGGTTGTGCTTTCAAAAGAACAATCAAATAATAAATAAAACATCATTGAAATAATCAAATCATAATTTCAACAACAAATCACAGGAATTCATTAAAACCTGGTGATTGCACAATCAGTGTTCACTGGAATGGGAACATTCTATGCTTTTTAATTCCTATGGATTGCAGTGCAATGGCATAATAATAATTTTCACCTTAGGAAAAATGCCTGCCTGCCTAGGAGAAAATGATGTAGTAAAAGGAAACCTTCTATTTTGTAGTTCAAATTTAACTCCTGTCATTATTTTTACTGTTTGTGTCAGGTGTTGTGATAGAATAGAAGGTGTGTAATCATTTCTGGTTTATGCAAAAGCTTTCTTAATATGCAAATTACATAAGTCGGGACAAAAACTTGCAACCTTGTGTTGGCAGAGCTGGGTTCTTATTATAGCATTTGGCCATGAAATGCCACGTGTTTGTTTTGGAAAGCACTAACTATTCACTTAGAATCAAGAACTTGCTTTTCCCCCTCAGTTCTATTTCCTTGCCACTAACATGTATCCAGAGATACAGTATCCCATGACATCCTAGTTAATTCCGACTTGGACAGCCTTAGCTGAGGTGAACTGAATGAAAGATGCACCACAAGAGGCAAGTAACAACCTGGACACTGAGATGCATCAATATGACTGCAAATGCATACAGGCAATTGATCCAAATGGTTTTCAATCCCTATCCAAAACTTGGGACTTCCCTGGACATTCCATACTAAGCTCAAATTGCATAATGTGAAGCCACGAGGGAAACCAGTGAGTTCCAGCAGGGTCTGTGCATCTGTTTGCTTCCACTAATTCCAGGCTCCGTGTTCACAGCGTGAGAGCCTTAAAACTCCACATGGGTCCAGTGCACATAAATAACACTCAAAAATCATAATTGCTGACAGACATCACACAGGGAGTATTTTCTGACTTGTTCTGTGCATTATACAGCAGTCCGAGTATTGCCATGATCACATTTTTGCCTGGACAGTCAGTAAGGGAATCAATTTTCCTTCTCCCTCTTGGGACTCCGTAAAAGCAGAAGAGGCAGAAAAGCTACATATGCAAAGCACCTTTTTAAACGAAAAGAGTTTAAAACGCCTCGCATGAAAGCACCTTAAATGGAAGTTTGAACCGCTTGGAAAATTAAAAGGTGCAGAGTCCTCTAGCTGGTAGAAATTTTTTATGTAAAACAGTGATTGATACCACAGCGCTTTTTAAAAAATATATATATATAATTAAAGCCTGCTCGTACCTCATTGCACTGTCCTGACTGCAGGAAACTAAACCGTGCCTGCTGCTCGCCCTGCTACACCCGGTGCGACAACACACCCTGGGAACTCCCCTCCAAAGCTCTCCGGGCGATGAGCCCCCCTGTCCTCCCAGCCGTCCCCCCATCCCGGGGGTCTCCGGGCTGTCCCCCCCCC